>NW_028270170.1:5000-150000 GCF_037043375.1 Chiloscyllium plagiosum
ATAAATGATTTGTGATATGAGCGTAAGAGGTGCAGTTAGTAAGTTTGCAGATGACACCAAAATTGGAGTGTAGAGGACAGCGAAGAGGGTTACCTCAGATTACAACAGGATCTTGATCAGTTGGGCCAATGGGCTCAGAAGTGGCAGAAGGAGTTTAATTCAGATAAATGCGATGTGCTGCATTTTGGGAAAGCAAATCTTAGCAGGACTTATACACTTAATGGTAAGGTCCTAGGGAGTGTTGCTGAACAAAGAGATCTTGGAGTGCAGGTTCATAGCTCCTTGAAAGTGGAGTCGCAGATAGATAGGATAGTGAAGAGGGTGTTTGGTATGCTTTCCTTTATTGGTCAGAGTATTGAGTACAGGAATTGGGAGGTCATGTTGTGGCTGTACAGGACATTGGTTAGGCCACTGTTGGAATATTGCATGCAATTCTGGTCTCCTTCCTATTGGAAAGATATTGTGAAACTTGGAAGGGTTCAGAAAAGATTTACAAGGATGTTGCCAGGGTTGGAGGATCTGAGCTACAGGGAAAGGCTGAACAGGCTGGGGCTGTTTTCCCTGGAGTGTCGGAGGCTGAGGGGTGACCTTATAGAGGTTTACAAAATTATGAGGAGCATGGATAGGATAAATAGACAAAGTCTTTTCCCTGAGGTCGGGGAATCCAGAACTAGAGGGCATAGGCTTAGAGTGAGAGGGGAAAGATATAAAAGAGACCTAAGGGGCAACTTTTTCACGCAGAGGGTGGTACGTGTATGGAATGAGCTGCCAGAGGATGTGGTGGAGGCTGGTACAATTGCAACATTTAAGAGGCATTTAGATTGGTATATGAATAGGAAGGGTTTGGAGGGATATGGGTCGGGTTCTGGCAGGTGTGACTAGATTGGGTTGGGATATCTGGTCGGCATGGACAGGTTAGACCGAAGGGTCTGTTTCAATGCTGTACATCTCTATGACTATATGACTGGGAACATCACTGTTCCTTCCCAATTTGACAATCAGCTGTTTTTGGCCATCACCCCATTCTGCTACTGTTCAGTGCTCCAATTGAAGTTTATTTTAAACACTACTTGAGAGGAAGTGTGATATTGCCTCGAATTTTGCTGTTGGTTAAAGTTTAATATTGGCTTTTTTGTGCCTGGTGCTCTTAGTTTGTAATCAAAAGCAATATTAAACAAGCAGCTGTTTAGACTGAAGTGAAAATGAATACTTTCCACTCAAGATATAGAAAAAGTCCCACTCAGCATTGCTTATTTCAGTTGATAATTAATACCAATACCTAATGACTTCCACCCAACCAGAGTACTTGAAGACTGTCAATATTTAAAAACACTTGACTCATACCCACAAAATTCCACTTAAGTGACCTTACTGTATACATGCTTGCATCAGGCCTCCTGTTAAGTTTCTTATTCTGTACATTATACAGTATTTCCAACATGGAGACCAGTTACTTGACCCAGCTGTTATGTATTTGAACCACCCCTTAGCCCCATCAGTGTAGCGTTCCAATCCTTGCTCAGTTGTTTTTGATTAGATTCCCTACAGTATGGAAACAGGCCCTTCGGCCCAACAAGTCCACACTGACCCTCCGAAGAGCAACCCACCCTGACCTACTCCCCCAGCCTACATTTACCCTGGCTAATCCACATTTCACTATGGGCAATTTGGCATGACCAATTCATCTAACCTGCACATCTTTGGATTGTGGGAGGGAACCGGAGCATCCGGAGGAAACCCATGCCGACATGGGGAGAATATGCAAATTTCACATAGACTGTCACCCAAGGTGGGAATCAAACCCGACTCCCTGATGCTGTGAGGCAGCAGTGCTAACCATTGAAGCACCGTGCCGCCCAGCTTCTCCTCCAGGTAAAAATCCACACTGCACCACCAATTAAATACATTAATGTTTTGTAGTCTGACTGCAACGGGCTAGGTATTCTAGTTTCAAACGCAGATTTAAAAATATGCAAGGGAGAAGGTAAGGCCGGTCAGGGATAGCGTAGGGAACTTGTGCGTGGAGTCTGAGCAGATAGGGGAAGCCCTAACTGAGTTTTTTTTGCTGCAGTTTTCACTAAGGAAAGGGACCTTGTTGTGAATAAGAACCTTGAGGAACTGGGAAACAAACTTGAACAGATCAAGATGGATGAAGTTGATGCGCTGGAAAGTTTGGTAAACATTGAGACTGATAAGTCTCCAGGGCCAGACCAAATTTATCCTTGATTGCTCCGGGAAGCCAGAAAGGAGGTTGCTAAGCCGCTGGCAAAGATCTTTGCTTCCTCACTCTCCACGGGAGTCGTACCAGAGAATTGGAGTGAGGCGAATGCTGTTCCTCTAGTCAAGAGGGGGAATAGGGAAATCCCTGGCAATTACAGACCAGTCAGTCTTATGTCTGTGGTCAGCAAGGTTTTGGAAAGAATTCTGAGGGAGAGAATTTATGACTATTTGGAAAAGCATAACATGATTAAAGGCAGTCAGCAAGGCTTTGTAAGGGGCAGGTCATGCCTCCCAAATCTTATTGAGTTCTTTGAGGAGGTGACAAGACAGGTCAACGAAGGTCAAGCAGTGGATGTGGTGTATATGGACTTCAGCAAGGCATTTGATAAGGTTCCCCATGGTAGGCTCATTCATAAAGTCAGGAAGTATGGGATACAGGGAGATTTGGCTGTCTGGATTCAGAATTGGTTGGCTGACAGAAGGCAGAGAGTGGTTGTAGATGGAAAGTATTCTGCCTGGAGGTCAGTGCTGAGTGGTGTCCCACAGGGCTCTGTTCTTGGGTCTCTGCTCTTTGTCATTTTTATAAATGATTTGGATGAGGAGGTTGAGGGTCAGTTAATAAAGTTGCCAAAGACACACAGGTTGGAGGTATCGTTGATAGTATTGAGGGCTATTGCAGGCTGCAGTACGATGTAGACAGGATGCAGAGCTGGGCTGAGAAATGGCAGAAGGAGTTCTGGATAAATGCAAAGTGATGCATTTTGGAAGGTCGAACTTGAATGCTGAATATAAGATTAAAGATAGGATTCTTGGCAGTGTAGAGGAACAGAGGGATCTTGGTGTTCAAATGGTGATCCCTCAAAGTTGCCACCAAGTGGATAGGGTTGTTAAGAAAGCATATGGTATTTTGACTTTCATTAATGGAGGATGGAGTTTAAGAGCTGTGAGGTTTTGCTGCAGCTCTAAAAGACCCTTGTGGAACCACACTTGGAACACTGTGTACAGTTCTGGTCGCCCTATTATAGAAAAGATATGGAGGCTTTGGAGAGGGTGCAAAGAAGGTTTACCAGGATGCTGCCTGGACTGGAGGGCTTGTCTTACAAAGCGAGGTTGATTAGGCTCGGACTTCTCTCTCTCTCTCTCTCTCTCGAGAGAGAGAGAGAGAGAGAGAGAAGGAGGAAGAGAGGTGACCTGATTGAGATATACAAGGTTATGAGAGGCATGGATAGAGTCAATAGACAGAGACTTTTCGCTTGAGCAGGATTGACTGGCACAAGGGTGTTATAGTTTTAAGATATTAGGAGGAAGGTATAGAGGAGATGTCAGAGGTAAGTTCTTTACGCAGAGAGTTGTGAATGCATGGAATGCGTTACCAGCAGTGGTGGTGGAAGCAGAGTCCTTAGGGACATGGGTGTTACAGACAGAAAGAAAAACTGGCAAAGCAGTTCAATGGTCCTTGTCCAGAAGATTTGTTGAAGTGGTGCTTTTGGCTTATCAGGTTATGCTGCTTCACTATCTTCCTTCTCCAGCTACTTTCACTTGCTTGCAGGAGTTACAGGGTGTCTGGTTCACACTTGGAAAGTCTCTGAAGTACTGGGGGCTCATTGAGAGCTGAAGGACAATTAAAGTGGCTTTTTCAGGCTTAAGGTACTTATTTTCAAGACAAAAGAGCAACTCCTGGCCTTGCAGAGATCTCAAGGCTTCTCTTATATTGTTGACAGCTCCAAGGTGCTCAGCTATCTCTGGTGCTAATGACCTACTTTGTACTAGATGGTGTCAAACTTGTGCTGTTTGGAGCTGCACTTATCCAGGCAAGTGGAGAGTATTCCATCATGTTCCTGACTTGTGCCTTGTGCAGACTTTAGGGAGTCAGGAGGGGAATTGTTCAAACTTGGATTCCAGCTTCTGACCTTGTCTTGGAGCCATAGTGCTGTTTCATTTTCTGGTCAATGGTAACCTTTAGGTTGTTGTGACTCAGATTCAGTGGTAGTGATGACTTTGGCAAACAGTGGTGATTAGAACAAGAGCAAAGAACAAAGAAAATTACAGCACAGGAACAGGTCCTTCGGCCCTCCAAGCCTGTGCTGATTCAGATCCTTGATCTAAACCTGTCACCCATTTTCTAAGCATCTGTATCCCTCTGCTCCTTGCCCATTAACATATCTGTCTAGATACATCTCAAATGACGTTATTGTGCCCACCTCTATATCCTCCGCTGGCAACGGATTCCAGGCACCCACCATCCTCTGCTTAATGAACTTGCCATGTATATCTCCCTTAAACTTTTCCCCTCTCTCTTTGAACTCGTGACCCCGAGTAATTAAATTTTCTCTTGTTGTAAATGGTCATTTTCTGGCACCTGGGTGTGCAAGTATTACTTCATATTTGTCAGCCCAAACCTGAGTATTGCACTGCTTCAGTATCTGAGGAGTTGAAAATGGTGCTCACCCTTGTGCAATCATTGATGAAAAACCCCACATTTGAATATACAATGGAGGGAAGATAATTGAGGCAGCTGGAGATGGTTTGGCCTAGGAATCACCCTGAGGACTGCTTTTGACATGTCCTGGATCTTACATACCAACTTAGAACAATCACAACTACCATCCTTTGTGCCAAGTATGACTCCACCTGGCAAGGAGTTTCTGCTTGATTCCCATTGACAAGTCTTGCTAGTTGTGTTCAGGCCTGTCTCCTGTGGATTGAGTGCAAAAATAATACAGGCTGGCATTCCAGTGCAGCTCTGGGTGAAAAGTCTACTGTGCAATCGTAGAATGTTAGATTCCCTTCAGTGTGGAATCACACTATTTGGCCCATCAAGTCCACACTGACCCTCTGAGTATCCCACCTCATCTTATCCCTGTAACCTGCATTTCCTATAGCTTGCCCACTTCGCACATATCTGGACACTGTGTGGGCAATTTAGTAAGGCTAATCAACCTAATCTGCACATTTTCGTGTGAATAAAACAGAGCAACCAGAGAATGTGCAAACCTCACCCAGACACTTACCTGAGAGGGAATTGAAGCTGAGTCCCTGGTAATGTGAGGCAGCAGTGCTAAACACCGTGCCACCCTCATAATGGAAAATAAGAGCAGTAGTAGGTCATTCAACCCCTCAAGCCAGCTCCAAATCACCAATATGTCAAACCAAGACCCTGTGTACTCCCACAGCACCCATGAAACTTATTTTGAGAAGGAGAATTGTTTCTTACCAGTAAGCATTTAGTCCTTATTCAGCCACTAAACAAACTGGACAATATCAAAATTGCTGTTTATGGGAACTTGCATTTGTCTACTGTCTAACTTCTGTCAATTTGTCTAACTTCTTCATGTTCCAAAATGACAGCACTTGAATAGTTCTCCATTAGCTGTTGGGGGTGTTTAGTGCACAGGTACTGTAAAGATGCAATTTAGTTTCATGCAACTGCATTATAGCTGTGATAGGAAAGTAAAAAGCTGTGGGAATGGATTTGTAGCTGCTTTAGTAACATGAAAAAGGACCAGGCCAAGAGGGGCAGTTCACTTGTTCATTTGGGCATGGATTCTCCGAAGCAGTCTCTTGAAATGATATGAAACTGCTCTCTAACGTTGAACATCAGTTGTGGGGAATTCCAGGCTTTGAATCTTGTTTTAGAATCTCTTAGTCGGCATTGACCAGTGATGGTTTCGGTAGAACTGAAACCACATCACTCTGTTCTGCATTTGATTATCCCTTTGCAACAATTCAGTCATTTGAGTCCATTTGCATTTTTCAGATTTTCACGAGCAAGACAATTTTAAAGCTTTCTCTTATTTTGCTCACTGGTGTGACATCTGTTCTGGTGGATGGGTAATGTGCAAAAGTCTCAATCTTGCAGAGGTAACTCACTAACGTTTGCTGTGGCCACTACCTTGTTCTAATTCTCCTGCTGTTGCTTGTATACAAATGAGTTATTTCTTTAATTTGACAACAAACTGGTTTTGTACCTGGGGCCAACTCCACTGAGACTCCCTCCAAATTGTGACCCTCTTGTAAAACAATCCTAGAGTGTAGAAAGAAATTCTGCTCTAACTGACATTGAGGGTCTGTAATGAACTGGTGTAGGCCTGGACCCTGTTGGAAATAGTGACAAATGAACCCCTGTGGATAATGTGTTTAGAATGGCCTAAATGCCAAGCTCGAGTGGCTTATCAATACTATCTGTCACCTGAGTGGGTTGTATTCCTCATCAGCAATAGCATACTCTTGACTTCACAAAAGCTTTTTTAATTGTATATTGGTACTGGCTGTTGATCATTGATATGCAGTGGCTTTCTAACAAAGGATTAAAGATTGCAATATAATTACTTCAAAGAAATCTATCTAACTTCTGGTAATACAGTTCCTAACTTTTCATGGTGAAAGGTATCACCTTGCTTCAGAGGCACACAGATGTTATTGAATTTGTTTTCAGTTCACCCAGGTGTGGAATATTAATTCATGGCATCTGGTATGCTCACCTCATGCCTGGTCAACTTTAATATTTCAACCTTGTATAGGCACTTTTTTTATTTTTATAAAGCAGACCTATTTCTTGTTGAAAATCTATTGTGTACTTTAAAGCTTTAATGTCAAAGTAGGAGGTGGTGGAAAAGAAAATATGAATGAATTTTCTGGGAAGTAACAGTTAGTCTCTTGGCATCTGAAAGTTTGAGAAAACAGGCTACTGAGACCCTTTGTTTCCTTCTGATCTCAGGCATCCCCTGCATCTGTTCATATTCCAGTTATCTGGCAATTGTTAAGTCATGAATATGGTAAGACACTAAAATATAGTTGGTCTGATCCTGCAATAAAGCTGAGGGTAAACAAGGTTATGCCAAAAATTCTGTTTTCTGAAATGAGGGAATCATCTGTGACTGACAGGTCTCTAACCTGCAGATTGCTTTAAGTGTAAGTAAAACTGCAGGGATTTCAACAGGAATGATTCCGACAGCATTCCACATGCTCTTCAATCTCCACGGCAGTTGGAGTGGATTGAGTGGAGTAGGTATGCACGGGTAGCATACAATAAAACATGTGGAATCCTGGCATTTATTAGATTTGATTATCAAAGATAGAACTAGATACCAAAGTAAAATGTTATAATTACATTAGGTGTTGATGAGACCACACCTGGAGTCGAGTATCCAGTTTTGGCCTCCTTACTTGAGGAAGGATGTATTTGCACTGGAGGCAGTTCAGAAAGTTCACCAGACTGATTCCAGGGATGAGAGAGCTGTTGTACAAGGGTCAAATAACTTGGGTTTGGACTCACTGGAGTCCAGGAGAGTGGGGGTGGTGGGGGGTGGGTGCGGGGGTGATCTGAGGTATATAAAACGCTAAAAGGAATCAATAAGGTGGATGTTGAACAGATGTTCCCCCTGTGGGACACTCTTGAACGAGGGCATAGGTTGAGAGGAGGTAAGTTCAAAACAAAGATGAGGAGAAACTATGGAGGGTTATGAGTCTATGAACTCACTGTTCTAGAGTGCAGACAAAACAGAATCAATTAACAGCTTCAGAAAGAAATCTATTTCTGATGAAAAGTGCGATAAAGGCTATGGGGAGTAGGCTGGAAAGTGAAGTTGAGACCAGGAGAAGATCAACCATGATCATGTTAAATGGCCGAGCAGGCTTGTAGGACTGAATTGCACACCCCTGCTCCTAATTCCTATGTTCCTATGAGATTCTGTGCACATTTCTAATCAGCCTATCTTGACTGTTATTTGCATTAGATGAATGGTGTTTCTCCATCTTGAGTATTAGGGTGTTAAGCTTGTTAACCATTTTGATTTCCTCCAATTCTGGAAATGATTGTTACGCTGCACGACGACCAGGAAAAACTTGTTTTATACAGCTTTCAAACCCAGGATGTCCCAAAGTACTTTCAATATAGTTTTTTTTTAATTCAATTGCTACAATGTAGGAAGCATAACTGCCAATTTGTGTGAAGCTTTATTCACAATCTGCATATTCCACGCCACCAGAGTACATGACCATCTAGGACATTGATAGTTAAATGTTGCTTGTGTGCTGATACAAAAATGACATGGTACTGTCTGTCTAAGCTAGGGTCTCCCTCCCTGGCATAAGAAGCCTTCAGTTGTAATTGAAATTGTTTTGGATTCTGCCTCCATTCACCACACTATGATGCTCCAGACACAGCAATAAAACAAAGTTAACCTTTTTCATGCAGAGGGTAATGTGTGGATGGAATGTATTGGCAGTGGTGGAGGCTGGTACAATTACAACATTTAAAAGGCATGTGGATTGGGTACATGAATAGTAAGGGTTTAGAGCGGTATGGGCTAAATGCTGGCAAATGGGACTAGATTAATTTAGGATATCTGGTCAGCATGTTGGACCAAAAGGTCTGTTTCCATGCTGTAAATATGACTCTAATGACTCTACCTGCTAAAGACATCTCATGTCCCTCCTGGCTCTTCTTCGTTCTCTCTTTAGGTCCTTCTCGGCCAACTTGCGACTGTCAAGCGCCTTCTAACTGAAGCTCTAACTGAGCCTTCACCTCTCATCTTTACAAAAGCCTCCTTCTTCCCCTTGACAAGAGATTTAACTTTTTTAGTAAACGACAACTCCCTCGCTTGACCACTTTCTCCCCGCCTGACAGATACATACTTATTAAGGACATGCAGTAGCTGTTCCTTGAACAAGCTCCACATTTCAATTGCACCCATCCCTTTCAGTTTCCTTCCCCATCGTATGCATCCTACATCTTGCCTAATTGCATCATAATTGCCTTTCCCCCAGCTATAACTTTTGCCCTGTGGTATATGCCTGTCCCTTTTCATCGCTAAAGTAAACTTAACCAAATTGCTGTCACTGTCACCAAAGTGCTTACTTACCTCTAAATCTAACACCTGGTTCATTACCCAGTACCAAATCCAATGTGGCCTTGCCTGTTGTTGGCCTTTCTACATACTGTTCCCAGGAGGACCAGTTCCAATACCGTACAACCCAGATGGCCTCCTTCTTCAAAGACCGCAATATCCCCCCAGGCGTGATCGACGATGCTCTCCACCGCATCTCCTCCACTTCCCGCTCCTCCGTCCTTGAGCCCCGCCCCTCCAATCGCCACCAGGACAGAACCCCACTGGTCTTCACCTACTACCCCACCAACCTCCATATACATCGTATCATCCGTCGTCATTTTCGCCACCTCCAAACGGATCCCACCACCAGTGATATATTTCCCTCCCCACCCCTATCAGCGTTCCGAAAAGACCACTCCCTCCGTGACTCCCTCGTCAGGTCCACACCCCCCACCAACCCAACCTCCACTCCCGGCACCTTCCCCTGCAACCGCAAGAAATGCAAAACTTGCGCCCACACCTCCCCCCTTACTTCCCTCCAAGGCCCCAAAGGATACTTCCATATCCGCCACAAATTCACCTGCACCTCCACACACATCATTTACTGCATCTGCTGCACCTGATGTGGCCTCCTCTATATTGGGGATGCAGGCCGCCTACTTGCAGAACGTTTCAGAGAACACCTCTGGGACACCCGGAACAACCAACCCAACCACCCTGTGGCTCAATACTTCAATTCCCCCTCCCACTCCACCAAGGACATGCAGGTCACCTCCATCGCCAGACCATAGCAACACGACGGCTGTAGGAAGAGCGCCTCATCTTCCGCCTCGGAACCCTCCAATCACAAGGGATGAACTCAGATTTCTCCAGTTACCTCATTTCCCCTCCCCCCACCTTGTCTCAGTCCCAACCCTCGAACTCAGCACCACCTTCCTAACCTGCAATCTTCTTCCTGACCTCTCTGGCCCCACCCCCACTCCGGCCTATCACCCTCACCTTGACCTCCTTCCACCTATTGCATTTCCAATGCCCCTCCCCCAAGTCCCTCCTCCCTACCTTTTATCTTAGCCTGCTTTTCCTCATTCCTGAAGAAGGGCTCATGCCCAAAACGTCGATTCTCCTGCTCTTTGGATGCTGCCTGACCTGCTGCGCTTTTCCAGCAACACACGTTTTCAGCTATTTACATACTCTATCAGGAAACCCTCCTGCACACATTGGACAAAAACTGACCCATCTAAGGTACTCAAACTATAGCATTTCCAGTCAATATTAGGAAAGCTGAAGACCTTATAACAACTACCCTGTTACTTTCACTCCTATTGAGAATCATCTTCGCAATCCTTTACATCTCTAGAATTTTTTGGAGGCCGATAGAAAACACCCAACAGGGTGACTTCCCCTTTCCTGTTTCTAACCTCGGCCCATACTACCTTAGTCCTCATCAAACGTCCTTTCTCACACCGTAATACTGTCCTTGACTAACAATGCCGCACCTCCCCCTCTTTTACCACCTTCCCTGTTCTTACTGAAACATCTAAACCCTGGAACCTGCAACAACCATTCCTGTCCCTGCTCTATCCATGTCTCCAAAATGGCTACAACATTGAAATCCCAGGTACAAACTCATGCTGCAAGTTCACCCACCTTAATTTGGATGCTCCTGGCGTTGGACTAGACACACTTCAAACCATCTTCCTGCCTGCAGGTACACTTCTGCAACCTTGAAGCCTTATTCACGACCTCACTACTCTCAACCTCCTGTACAGTGGAGCTACAATTCAGGTTCCCATCCCCCTGCTGAATTAGTTAAAACCCTCCCGAAGAACGTTAGCAAATTTCCTCCCCCAGGATATTAGTACCCCTCTGGTTCAAGTGTAGACCATTCCATTTGTAGAGGTCCCACCCACCCCAGAATGAGCCCCAATTATCCAGATATCTGAATCCCTCCCTCCCGCACCATTTTTGTAGCCACATGTTCAACTGCTCTCTCTCCCTATTCCTCACCTCGCTAGCACGTGGCACGGGTAAGAAACCAGAGATAACAACTATGTTTGTTCTAGCTCCAAGCTTCCCCCAAGCTCCCTGAATTTCTGCCTTACATCCCTATCCCTTTTCCTACTTATGTTGTTGGTGCCTATGTGGACCATGACTTGGGGCTGTTCCCCCTCCACCTTAAGGACCCCCAAAACACGATCTGAGACCTCACAGACCCTGGCAGCTGGGATGCAAGTCTCTCTCGTTCCCACAGAATCTCCTATCTGTGCCTCAACTATGGACTCCCCAACAACTAATGCTCTACTCCTCTACCCCCTTCCCTTCTGAGCAACAGTGACAGACTCGGTGCCAGAGACATGTACCCCACAGCATACCCGTGGTAAGTCGTCCCCTCCAACAGCATCCAAAACGGTATACAGTACTTGTTATTCAGGGCATCCCTGCACTGTCTGCCTGTTCCCTTTCAATCCTCTGACTGTAACCCATCTACCTTCTTCCTGTACCTAAGGTGTAACTACCTCCCTGTAACTCTTCTCAATTACCCCCTCAGCCTCCCGAATGATCCGAAGTTCATCTAGCTCCAGCTCCAGTTCCCTAATGCAGTCTCTGAGGAGCTGCAATTGGGTGCACTTCCCAAGATGAAATCAACAGGGACATTAGTGGTGACCATTGCCTTCCACATTCTACAGGAGGTGCATTCAACTGCCCTAACATCCATTTCCACTGTTCTAAATTCCCAATGAGACTATTGAAACAAAACTAGTAACCTTACCAAACTGGCGCACAGAACTTTCTTTTGGTTAGAGGAGGTGGATGGGTGTATGTAAGTAGTGTTTGTTTTTCCAAACAATTGACAACTAATTCATGATCATTAAACTCTTAATTACAGAATTTCAATGAATTCAAACTCCACCATCTACCATGGCAGGATTCAAACCCAGGTCCCCAGAATATTACCTGTGTTGAAAAATGTGTTGCTGGAAAAGCGCAGCAGGTCAGGCAGCATCCAAGGTGCTGGAGAATCGACGTTTCGGGCATAAGCCCTTCTTCAGGAAACGTCGATTCTCCTGCTCCTTGGATGCTGCCTGACCTGCTGCGCTTTTCCAGCAACACATTTTTCAGCTCTGATCTCCAGCATCTGCAGTCCTCACTTTCTCCTAGTTGATATTACCTGTGTCGCTGGATTAACAATCCAGTGATGGTAGCACTAGGCTATTACTTCCCCTTATTGTCCAGATCTTGTTGCATTTGAACATGGATTGCTTCTGTATCTGAGGAGTCACAAATGCCACTAAACGTTGTACAATCATCAGAGGACATTTTCATTTCCGATATTATGGTGGACTGAAGGTCATTGATGAAGCAGCTGAAAATGATTGGGCCTAGGACTCCACCCTGAAGAATTCCTGCAGAGATATCCTGAAGAAGTCTTTAAACGCGAAACATTAAGTGTGTTTCTATCTCCATGGATGCTGCCAGACCTTGCTGAGTTCCTCCAGCGCTATATGTTTTTGTTTCAACAGTATTCTACTTTCATATCCATCCAATGACTGATGTTGCTGTTGTCAATACGAGGAGGGCGGGTCTCCACTATAGAGCCTTGGTTCCTAATTGGGTGTTTCAGCTGTCAGTCATTATTGGATGCGTTGGTATGGCGGCAGCGGGCTGTTGGGTGTTGTTGTTATCTGCGGCCTTGGTTAGTGTCCATTGTGATTTCCAGACATTAGAGCATCTAAGGCCGACTGCGACCGACTTGGAGCAGACAAAGGCTGTGCGGGAGCTGCTGCTGCGGCTGCTTGGACCCAGAGCTCCGGATTTCCTGCTGACGGTGAACCGCTCGATGCCTGGGCCCGAGCAGCGGGATCGGTTTGAAGTGCGGTCACTTGCCGATGGCCGGCTATCTGTCCTGGGCAACACCGGCGTGGCCACTGCCACTGGCCTGTACCGATATCTGAGCTCTTTCTGTGACTGCCACATCTCTTGGTCCGGCAATCAGCTCAAGGTGCCATCGCCGCTGCCCGTTCTCCCAAAACCGTTGCGAATTACCTCGCCGAACAGGTAATAGATTCTTGCGGCAAAACTAAGGCCATTCGATCTATTGTGTTCATGCCAGCTCTGGAGAACACCTCAATCCCGTTCCCCTACTGTATACCTGTAGCCCCACAATGGCACTTCTGTCAAGTGCCCTGCAATTTTCCTTTAAAGTTACTCATTGTCTCTGTTTTCATCACCCTTGTGTGCAGCAAGTTCCTATCACTCCTACTCACTGTTGTAGAAAAAGTTCTTCCTCATATTGCTTCTGTGTGTCTAATCCAAAACCTGTGCCTTCAAGTACTATCAGCTATTGCCCATCTTATCCAAACTTTGTACAAGCCTATCAAATCAATTTTCACTCGTTTTTGTTCCAAGGAAGACAATAGCATTAAGAAAAATCCAAAGGTTTGTTATAAGTATATTAGGGGCAAGAGAGTAACCAATAATAATAAAGTAGGGTCCATTGAGGGCAATAGTGATATTTGTGTGTGAAGCCAGAAGTTTTGAATAAGTTCTTCAAAATTTCAGCACACTGGCTCGGCAGTTAGTATTGCAACCTCAGTGCCAGGGACCTTGGTTTGATTCCATTCTCAGGCAGCTGTCTTAGTGGAGTTTGTGCATTCTTACCATGAAGGTGCGCATTTTCTCTGGGTGCTCCGGTTTCCTCCCACAACCCAAAGATAAGTAGGTTAGGTGGATTGGCTGTGCTAAATTGTCCATAGTGTTCAGGCGGTGCAGGCTAGATGGATTAGCCATGGGAAATACAGGGTTACAGGGACAGGGTAGGGGAGTGAGTTGGTGTGAATCCGATGGGACAAATGGCCTGTATGTACACTGTAGGGATTCTATAATTCTAAAAAACTTCCCTGCAACAGATATCAAGATAACTCGTGTATAGTTTCCTGTAGTCCCTTCTTGAAAAGAGTTATATTTGCTACTCTCTAGTCTGATGCATCCTTTCTAAGATAATAACAAGTTTTGTAAAATTACGACCAAGGCATCCTACTATCTCCTCAACTATCTCCTTTAAGATCCTAGGATGAAGTCCATCTAGACTCAAGAGATTTATCAACTCCTATTTGCATCAGTTTGCTCAGTACCACTCCCCACCACGTAAGCTGGAGAGGGTTTGGAAAAGATTTACCGGGATGTTGCTGGGTAGGGAAAGTTTGAGTTATAAAGAATGGCTGGATAGGTGAGAACTTTTTTACTGGAGTGTAGGAGGTTGAGAGGTGACTTTATTGATGTTAATAAAATAATGAGAGGTATAGGTAAAGTTAGTGGTAGTTGTCTTTTCCCTTGGATTGGGGATTTCAAGAGTATAGCGCACATTTTTTAAGGTGAGAGGAGAGGTTTAATAAAGACATGAGAGGCAATTCTTTTACACAGCATAGTTTGCATGTGGAATGAACTTGCTGAGAAAGTGGTGGATATGGATACAAATGGTAACATGAATAGGAAAAGTTTGGAGGGATATGGGTCAGGAGCAGGTGGGTGGGACTAGTTTGGTTTGGGAATATATTCAGCATGGACTGGTTTGACTGAAGTGTCTATAAGTGCTTCCTAATATCTCTCGTGAAAGTCTGAGTATTAGGACCAGACCAATGTCCCCGAGTTCTAGAATCCTCAAACAGTGGGAATCGTTTATCTTTCTACCCTATTTTTTCCCGTAATATCTTGAAGGCTTTAATTATACAGTAATTGGCAAGGCATTTTGCAGCTACATAGAACTTAGTTAGGCCACATTTGGAATATTGTGCGCAGTTCTGGTCACTACTCTGCAAGAAGGATACTGAGGCTTTGGAGAGGATACTGGAGCGGTTTACTGGGATGTTGCCTAGTTTGGAGGGTAGAAGCTATGAGGACAGATCAGAGAAACTTATATTGTTTTCACTTGAATGATGGAGGACAAGGGAGTGACCTATTAGATGTTTACAAAATTATTATAGGTATGAGTGTCTTTTTTCCAGGAAAGAAATGTCAATTACTGGAGGCATAGATTTAAAGTAAAAGTGGGTACTTTTAAGGGGGAAAAAATGAGTTTTTTTTTAATAAACAAGATGGTAAGTGCCTGAATGCACTACCAGAGGAAGTGGGGGGGATGACTTACCAGGGGTAAGTAACGGGGCTCAGGTCTCTGGCACGGAGCCTGTCCCCGTTACTCAGAAGGGAAGGGTGAAGAAGAGCAGAGCAGTAGTAATTGGGGACTCGATAGTTCGTGGCACAGATAGGCGGTTTTGTGGGAACGAGAGAGACTCACGTTTGGTATGTTGCCTCCCAGGTGCAAGGGTACGTGATGTCTCTGATCGTGTTTTCCGGGTCCTGGAGGGGGAGGGGGAGCAACCCGAAGTCGTGGTCCACATTGGCACCAACGACATAGGTAGGAGTGCTGAGGATGTTAGACAGGCTTTCAGGGAGCTAGGTTGGAAGCTTGGAGTTAGAACAAACAGAGTTGTTGTCTCTGGTTTGTTACCCGTGCCACGTGATAGAGATTCGAGGAATAGGGAGAGAGAACAATTAAATGCGTGGCTTCAGGGATGGTGCAGGAGGGAGGGGTTCCAGTTTTTGGATAACTGGGGTTCTTTCTGGGGACGGTGGGACCTCTATAAACAGGATGGTCTACACCTGAACCTGAGGGGAACCAGTATCCTTGGGGGGAGGTTTGCTAGTGCTCTTGGGGGGGGTTTAAACTAACTCGGCAGGGGCATGGGAACCCAGATTGTAGCTTCAGGGTGCAGGGCCTGGAGTGTAGGGAGGTGAGGAACATGGCATCAATTTCCAAGGAGGGTGCCTGTAAACAGGGAAGTGGCTTGAAGTGTGTATACTTCAATGCAAGAAGTATACGAAATAAGGTAGGTGAACTTGCAGCGTTGGTTGGTACCTGGGACTTCGATGTTGTGGCTATTACGGAGACATGGCTAGAACAGGGACAGGATTGGCTGTTGCAGGTTCCGGGATTTAAATGTTTTAGTAGGTTTAGAGGTGGGGGTAAAAGAGGGGGAGGTGTGGCATTGCTTGTCAAAGATAGTATTACAGCGGTGGAAAGGACGATGGATGAGGACTTGCCATCTGAGGTAGTTTGGGCTGAGGTTAGGAATAGGAAAGGTGAGGTCACTCTGTTAGGAGTCTTTTACAGGCCTCCTAATAGTCCTAGAATCATTGAAGAAAGGATAGGGAAGGTGATTCAGGAGATGAGTGACAGTAATAGGGTGGTTGTTATGGGGGACTTTAACTTTCCTGATATTGATTGGGAAAGCTATAGCTCAAGTTCTTTAGATGGGTCAGTGTTTGTTCAATGTGTGCAGGAGAGTTTCCTGACACAATATGTAGACAGGCCAACAAGAGGTGAGGCCATACTGGATTTGGTTCTGGGTAACGAACCAGGCCAGGTGTTAGAATTAGAGGTAGGTGAGCACTTTGGGGATAGTGACCATAATTCGGTGATTTTTACACTCGTGATGGAGAGGGATAAGTGTGTACTACAGGGCAAGAATTATAGCTGGGGTAAGGGAAATTATGATGCGGTGAGGCATGACTTAGGATGTGTGGCTTGGAAAAGTAGACTCCAAGGCAAGAGTGTAAATGATATGTGGAACTTGTTCAAGGGGCAACTATTGAGTGTCCTTGATAATTATGTACCTGTCAGGCAGGTAGGAAAGGGTCGTGCGAGGGAGCCGTGGTTTAATAAGGAATTGGAATCCCTTGTTAAATGGAAGAGGGCGGCCTATCTCAAGATGAGACGTGAAGGTTCAATTGGGGCGATTGAGAGTTATAGGGTAGCCAGGAAGGACCTGAAGAGAGAGCTAAAAGCAGCAAGGAGGGGACATGAAAGGTCCTTAGTAGATAGGATTAGGGAAAACCCTAAGGCTTTCTATAGGTATGTTAGGAATAAAAGAATGACTAGGGTAGGAATAGGTCCAGTCAAGGATAGTAGGGGGAAGTTGCGTGTGGAGGCGGAAGAGATTGGGGAGACAATGAATGAATACTTTTCTTCAGTATTCACTCAGGAACAGGGCATTGTTCTTATTGAGGCACAAATAAGTAGAATGGATGGCTTTGAGGTATGTAGAGAAGAGGTGTTGGAAATCCTGGAAAAGGTGAAAATAGATAAGTCCCCTGGGCCTGATGGCATTTATCCTAGGATTCTCTGGGAAGCAAGGGAGGAGATTGCAGAGCCATTGGCCTTGATTTTTATGTCCTCTTTGTCTACAGGAGTAGTCCCAGAAGACTGGAGGATAGCAAATGTGGTTCCCTTGTTCAAAAAGGGGAGTAGGGATAGCCCTAGTAACTATAGGCCGGTGAGTCTCACTTCTGTTGTGGGCAAAGTCTTAGAGAGAATTGTAAGGGATAGGATTTATGCACATCTAGATAGGAATAATGTGATCAAGGATAGTCAGCATGGTTTTGTGAAGGGCAAGTCGTGCCTCACAAACCTTATTGAATTCTTTGAAAAGGTGACGAAGGAGGTTGATGAGGGGAAAGCGGTAGATGTGGTATATATGGATTTTAGTAAGGCGTTTGATAAGGTTCCCCATGGTAGGCTACTGCAGAAAATACGGAGATATGGCATTGAGGGTGAGTTGGAGGTTTGGATTAGGAATTGGCTGGATGGAAGAAGACAGAGGGTAGTAGTTGATGGCAAAGTTTCTTCATGGAGTGCCGTCACTAGCGGTGTTCCGCAAGGATCTGTTTTGGGACCATTGCTGTTTGTCATTTTTATAAATGACCTGGAAGAGGGGTTAGAAGGTTGGGTGAGCAAGTTTGCGGATGACACGAAAGTCGGAGGAGTTGTTGACAGTGAGGAAGCATGTGGCAGGTTACAGCAGGATATAGAGAAGCTGCAGAGCTGGGCAGAAAGGTGGCAGATGGAATTCAATGTAGCTAAGTGCGAGGTGATTCACTTTGGGAAGAATAACAAAAAGATGGGGTACTGGGCTAATGGTCGGATACTTGGTAGTGTGGATGAGCAGAGGGATCTTGGTGTCCATGTACACAGATCTCTGAAAGTTGCCACCCAGGTAAATAGTGCGGTGAGGAAGGCATATGGCGTACTGGCTTTTATTGGTAGAGGAATTGAGTTCCGGAGTCCTGAGGTCATGATGCAGTTGTATAAGACTCTGGTACGGCCGCATCTGGAATATTGTGTGCAGTTTTGGTCGCCATACTATAGGAAGGATGTGGAGGCATTGGAACGGGTGCAGAGGAGGTTTACCAGGATGTTGCCTGGTATGGAAGGAAAATCGTATGAGGAAAGACTGAGGCACTTGGGGCTGTTTTCACTAGAGAAAAGAAGGTTTAGGGGTGACTTGATTGAGGTGTACAAGATGATTAGGGGGTTAGATAGGGTCGACAGTATGAACCTTTTCCCGCGTATTGAGTCGGGTATTACAAGGGGGCATAGCTTTAAATTAAGGGGGGGTAGATATAGGACTGATGTTAGGGGTAGGTTCTTCACTCAGCGAGTCGTTAGTTCATGGAATGCCCTGCCAGTAACAGTGGTGGACTCTCCCTCTTTATGGGCATTTAAGAGGGCATTGGATAGGTATATGGAGGATAGTGGGTTAGTGTAGTTTAGGTGGGCTTGGATCGGCGCAACATCGAGGGCCCAAGGGCCTGTACTGCGCTGTATTCTTCTATGTTCTATGTTCTATGTTCTATGGTGGAGGCAGATACAATATCAATATTTAGAAGCCATCTTGACAGATATATGCGTAGGAAGGGAATAGATGGATATTGACTGTGTAGCAAAAATGTTTTTACTTTAGAGGGGTACCATGTGTCGGCGTAGTCTTGGTGGACCGAAGAGCCTGTTCCTGTTCTTTGTTCTGTCTAAATGCTTCTTAAATGATGCAATTCTATCTGCTTCTACCACCTCCCCTAGCAGTAAGCTACTGGCACCTGTAATCCTCTGTGTGTAAAAAAAAAAAAATCTTGCCTCACACATCTACTTTAAACTTTCACCCTAATATTTGACATTTCCACCCTGGGAAAAGGATTTGATTTGATTTATTGTTGTCACATATACTGAGATACAGTAGAAGTATTGTTTTGTGTGCTATCCAGGTAAATCATACATAAGTGCTTCAGTGTAATAGAACAAAAGACAGAATATAGTGTTCTAGCTACAGAAAAGCTGCAGAGAAAGATCAACTTTCATATATGAGAGTTGCACTCAAAAGTCTGTTAACAGCAGAGAAGAAGCTGTTCTTGAATCTGTTAGTGTTTTCAAACTTCTGTATCTTCCGCCCGGTGGAAGAGAGAATAACTGGGGTGGGTGGGTTCTTTGATTATGTTAGCTGCTTTCCCGAGGGAAGTATGGACTGAATTGATGGATAGAAGGCTGGGTTGTATGATGGACTGGGCTGTGTTCACAACTCTCTATTTCTTGTGTTCTTGGGCAGAGCAACTGCCATATCAAATTGTGATGCTTCCAGATAAAATGCTTTCTGTGGTATACCTTAAAAAAAATTGATAAAAGTCATTGCTGAATTTCCTTAGTCTTCTGAGGAAGTAGTAATGTTGGTGTGCTTTCCTGACCGTGTCAGCATAGATAAACCAAGACAAATTGGTGATACTTATTCCTAGAAACGTGAAGCTCTCGACCATCTCCACCTCAGCACGATTGATACACACAGAGGCGCATCCTCCACCCTCTTTCCTGAAGTCAATGTCCAGCTCCTTTTGTTTTTCTGACATTGAGAGAGAGATTGTTGTCTTTGCACCATGCCACTAAGCTCCCTATCTCTTTCCTGTACTTTATCTTATCACTGTTTAAAATCTGACCCACCAGGATGGTGTCATCAGCAAACATGTAAGCTGAGAGCAGAATCTGGCCAAAGTCATGAGTGTAAAAGGAGTATAGTAAGAGTTTGAGTATACAGTCTTTTGGCCCACTGGTGCTGAGGATTATCGTGGAGGAGGTGTTGTCACCTATCCTTACTGTTGGTGGTCTGTGGGTCAGGAAGTCAAGGAGCCAGTTGCTGAGGAAATAGAGTTCTAGGTCTTGGAGTTTGGAGATGAGTTTGGCTGGAATTATGGTGTTGAAGGCGGAGTTAAAGTCAATAAATAGGAGTCGGAAGTAGGTGCCCTTGTTCCAGGGATGACTGCAGGGCCAGGGAGATGGCATCTGCTGTGGATCTGTTGTGACTGAAGGTGAATTCTTGTGGATCAAGGCAATCTTGGAGGCTGAAGTCGAAGCAATTCATAATGATGTGTGTTGGAGCCACCAGGTGATAGTCATTAAGGCGTGTTGCCATTTTGTTTTAGTTATTGGGATAATAGTGTTCTTCTTGAAGCAGGTAGGAATTTCAGATCACTTTAAGGAGAGATTAAACATGTCTGCAAATACAACTGCCAGCTGGTGCATAGCTGGGGACTTCAGTGTGGGTCAGTCACTTTTTGCGGGTTCACTTTCAAGAAGGCCAATCAGATTGTGATTGTGGGTACATCATTTCACTGGCCTTCTGTTCAAAAACAGCATAGAATACATTGAGCTCACTTGGAGGGGATGCGTTATTGCCAGCAATTCTACTTGTCTTCACTGAGTATACCATTACATTGTGTAATCCTTGCTATAATCGACGTGTGTTTGTGTAGTTAGTCTGGGACTCTAGTTTAGTTTGGTATTGTCTCTTGGCATCTCTGATGGCTTTGCGAAGGTTGTGCCTAGATTTTTGTGTAGATCAGGGTCACCCAATTTCAATGTCTCAGACCTGGACTTCAGTAGGGAGTAGATCTCGCAGTTTGTCCAAAGTTTCCATTTGGGGAACACTTTGATTAAGTTCTTTGGCATACAATCCTCCGTACACTGACTGATGTAGTCTGTGATGATAGTGGCAAACCCACTTAGGTTGGCTGCTGAGTTCTTGAATTTGGACCAGTCCACCGATTGCAAGCAGGGAAGGACCTTAACTTTGCCGCTCACATTCTATCAGGTCACCCCTCAGCCTCTGACCTTCTAGAAAAAACAACCCAAGTTTGTCCAAGCACTCCTTATAACTAATGGACTCCAATCCAGGCAACATTATGGTAAATCATTTTTGCACCCTGTCCAAAGCCTGCACATCCCTCCTATTGAGTGGCAACCAGAACTGCACAGAATTTTCAAATGTTGCCTAAATAAAATTTAGTATAGCTGCAACATGACTTTGCCAACTTCTATACTCAGTTCTCCAATTGTTGAAGGCAAACATGTTTTGCACATTCTTGACTACCTTATCCAGTTATGATTAGATTAGATTACTTACAGTGTAGAAACAGGCCCTTTGGCCCAACAAGTCCACACCTACCCTCCAAAGAGCAACCCACCCAGACCCATTCCCCTACATTTACCCCTTCACCTAACACTACGGGCAATTTAGCATGGCCAATTCACCTAACCTGCACATTTTTGGACTGTGGGAGGAAAGCGGAGCACCCAGAGGAAACCCACACAGACATTGGGAGAATGTGCAAACTCCACACAGACAGTTGCCTGAGGTGGGAATTGAACCCGGGTCTCTGGCACTGTGAGGCAGCAGTGCTAGCCACTGTGCCACCGTGCTGCCCTTGATGTTATGTTGCCACTTTGAGGGAGCAATGGACATGCACTCCAAGGTCTCTCTGTATATCAATGTTAAGGGTCCTGCCATTTATTGTATACTTTCCTTTTACATTTGACCTCCCAAGATGCATCATTTCATACTTGTCCAGATTAAACTTGATGTGCCATTTCTCTGCCCAACTTTCCAACTGATCTATATCCTGCTATATCCTTTGACGATCTCCCTCACTATCTACAATTCCATCAACTTTTGTGTCATCTGTAAACTTACAAATGAGATCATCTACATTTTTATCCAAATCACATGTACGCAAACAACAGAGGTCAAAGCATTGATCCTTGTGGACTGGTTGTAGATCTCCAGTCAGAAAATCACCCTTCCTGATAACCCTCTGTCTTCTATGACCAAGCCAATTTTGTATCCAATTTACCAACTCGCCGTAGATTCCATGTGACTTAATCTTCTGGACCAGCCTACCATGAGAGACCTTGTCAAATACTTTTGTAAAGTCCATTTAGGCTACCCTCAACAATAATCTTGATCACTTCCTCAGAAAGCTCAATCAAATTTGAGAGAGAAGACCATCCATGCGCAAGGCCATGCTGACTATCTCTAATAAGTGCGATCTTTTTCAAGTGCAAGTAAGTCCAGTCCCACTGATGTGAGGTTCATTGGTCTATAAATTCCTAACAAATTCTGACCCATCCAAGTCCCTGGCATTAAGGAACCCTCAGTCCATATTGGGAATGTTAAAATCACCCATTATAACAACTCTGACATCTTCCCATGATCTGTCGACATAATTTGTTCATCTGTCTCTCCTAACTATTAGGAGGCTTGCAGTATAATTCCATCATAGTGATTGAAACTTTCTTGTTCTTCTGTTCTACCCATGTGGCTTCGGTGGATGAGCCCTCCAGGATGTCCTCTTAATACAGCTGTGACATCCTTATCAATCAGTAATGCAACTCTCCCCACTACTTTTTACATCCCTCTCTGTCATGCCTGGAAACAGTGAGTTACCAGTCTTGCCCGCTCCTGCTCCTCCGATGCTGCCTGACCTGTTGTGCTTTTCCAGCACCACACACAACTCTGAGCTCCAGCATCTGCAGTCCTAAATTTATCCCTGCCCTTCTCTCAACCAAGTTTCTGTAATGGCTATGACATTGTCGTTCCATGTATTAATCCAGGCTTTAAGCTCATCTGCCTTACCTGTTAAGTTCCTTATGTTAAATAAATACACTTCAGACTCCCCAATTCCATTGTGTTCAGTTTGTCCCATTTCTTCTTCCTATTAGACTTAATAGACTTAACCTCTTGCTTCATCTCAATCACTGCACATGCTGACCTAACACTCTGGTTCCCATTCCCCTGCCGTACTCTTGACTGTGTGGAGTTTGCACATTCTCCCTTTGTCTGCGTGGGTTTCCTCCAGTTGCTCTGGTTTCCTCCCACAGTCCAAAAATGTGCAGGTTAGGTGAATTGGCCATGCTAAATTGCCCATAGTGTTAGGTGAAGGGGTAATGTAGGGGAATGGGTCTGGGTGGGTTGCGCTTCGGCGGGTCAGTGTGGACTTTTTGGGCCGAAGGGCCTGTTTCCACACTGTAAGTAATCTAATCTACAAAGTGGCACTAGCAAACTTTCCTGTCAGGATATTGATGCCCCTCTATTATAGATGCAACGTGTTCATTTTAAAGAAGTCTGTATTGCCCTAGAAGAGATCCCAATGATCCAGATAGCTGAATGCCATTTAGCCATATATTCAACTGTATTATCTTCCTAATTTTGGCCTCACTAGTATGTGACGTATGGAGTAATCCTGAGATTACACCCCTAGGACTCCTGCTTTTCAACTTAAATCCCTAAATTCTGTTTGCAGGAGCAATACCAGTGTGGACCACAGCCTCTGGCTGCTCACACTCCTCCAATAAGAATATCTGTGCAGTATTCTTAAATTCATTTTTTGTGGAATTTGGACATTGGTGACTGGCCAGCATTTAATGCCTGTCCCTAGTTGTCCTTGAGAAGGTTGAGAGCTGCCTTCTTAAACTACTGCAGTCTCCCTGCTGTGGGTTGACCCTCAGTGCCATTAGGGAGGGAATTGCAGGATTTCCTAGGGTGGGGGAATGTCCAAACCTGGAGGGCATAGGTTTGAGGTGAGAGAGGAAAGACTTAAAAAGGACCTGAGGAGTAATTTTTTAACACAGTGGTGCATGCATGGAATGAGCTGCCAGAGGAAGTGGTGGAGGTGGGTACAATTACAACATTTGAAAAGCATTTGGATGGGTACATGAACAGCTTAGAGGGATATGGGCCAAATGCTGGCAAATGGGACTTGGTCAGACTGGGATGTCTGGTTGGTACAGCTGAGTTGGACTGAGGGTTTGTTTTCGTGCTGTATGATTGTACAACAGTGAAGGAACTGTTATTATTATATTTCCGGGTCCGGATGAATGGCTTGGAGGGGGACTTCAAGATGGTAGTGTTCCCATGTATCTGCTGCCCTTGTACTTCTAGATAGCAGTTGTGTGTTTGGAAGGTGCTGACTGAAGATCTTTGGTGAATTTCTTCAGAGCTCTAGAAAGTACACACTGCAGCTACCGGGCATTGGTGGTGAAGGGAGTGTATGTTTGTAGATGTTGTGCCAAACGAGCAGGCTGCTTTGTCGCAGATGGTATCAAGCTTGTTGTGTTTTGTTGTAGCTGCACGTATCCAAAAAATGGGGATTATTCCATTGCACTCCTGCCTTGTCCATTGTCAGTGATGGAAAAGCTTTGGGGAGTGAGGAAATGAGTTAATCGCAGCAATATTCCTAGCTGTTCAGACACATCCTTGACCCTCGCACCAGGGAGACAACACGTAATCCTGGAGTTTCACTCTTCACCACAGAAATGCCTAGCTGTGTCCCTGTCTATAGGGTCCACTATCACTTAGGAGGAGAAAGTGAGGTCTGCAGATGCTGGAGATCAGAGCTGGAAATGTGTTGCTGGAAAAGCGCAGCAGGTCAGGCAGCATCCAGGGAACAGGAGAATCGACGTTTCGGGCATAAGTCCTTCTTCAGGAATGGGGGCCCCCATTCCTGAAGAAGGGCTTATGCCCGAAACGTCGATTCTCCTGTTCCCTGGATGCTGCCTGACCTGCTGCGCTTTTCCAGCAACACATTTCCAGCTCCACTATCACTTACATTCATCTACACTTCAACCCTGCTGTACAACAGAGTCAATGTGGTGCCTGTGATCTGGCTGTTGTTGTTGTTGCTTTCCCCAAGATGCTTTCAAAAGTATCGAAAACAGTACACTTATTTGAGAGTGGACTAACCGTGGGAGACTTCTGCATTGCCTATCTGCCAAATCTTTGATATGTGATCACATTCCTAAAATTCCAATCTATAAGACTTTCTGCCTCCTGTATACTCCTCAGTGAGTCTATCTGCTGGTCCAACTGATTCTTGTGGTCCAAGAGAAGTTGTAGATGGACGCGTTTTCTACAGACATAGTTGTCAGGGACATTTGACTTCTCTCTGACTACATCTCAGAAGTGCTGCCCTATCGCCTCACAGTATTACATGCAAACACCTACCACGCGACTGCTATTAGTGTTTAGTCTCAAACTAAATGCCAAATTGGGTGTACGGTGATAATAAGTATATGGGGGAGAGGGAAGTAGTACACTGAATATCAATGCATGTGTGTTAAGAAGAATGGTACAAACTCTTTCCTATATTGGGACTTAGTAATTTAGATTCCACTGCTGATTAAAGAAATGAGGAGTGACTTTGAAATGTTATCATGTGTGCACAGGATGAAGAGGGGCATATTATTAACTTTCTTATAATTTTAATTTTTAGATACCAGTCCTTGTATATTAGACAAATGTCTGAAAATTGATTCACTGTTTGTAATTTCTTTTTATGATTGTACTTAGATTCCATTATTATCAGAATGTCTGTGCATACAGCTATTCATTTGTTTGGTGGGACTGGGAGCGCTGGGAGAGAGAAATTGACTGGATGGCATTGAGTGGCATTAATATGCCATTGGCATTTACTGGTCAAGAAGCCATATGGCAAAAGGTAAAGTATTCCTGCAAGTTTAAAGATCTTTTAAAAGCAATTTCTGGCCATAACCTTTATTGAGGACTTCAGACTATTTGCTAGAAATCTTAAAATGTATGTAAACTTTTCATATCTGTTACTTGCTATTCAAATTTAATTTTATACAATCTTTCACTGAATTAAATGGATATGTTTCAGTGGGATTTTCATTATTTCTGAAAGTGTTTGATGATCTCAGCACAATCCTAAATCTTCTGGGAAATGTGAAACATCCCTGTCAAAAAGAATCTATCCAATCAAACCTGCTGCCTCCATGGGGCATGTACAATTGACTTTGCTAATGACTGCAGTGAACATTTCTCAATGCTGCTCCTGATACTGAAAAATATTTTTGCTAAAATATTTACCCATCTCCTCTTCACCCTGACTGTTATATCTCCCCTTTCTCCACAGTCCAGATATCAAAGAAAGCTGTACATTTTGATTATATCCTTACAAACGTTTTATTATGATTTTCCTTTCCAAATGAAATTATTTTTGTAAAGAGGTGAATTGTATAACATAAAACTTCAGCTATGAGTTTATTGAAGCCACTTGGTACAATATTATGTGGTTACAATACTGGACAAGCGACAGTCTATTCTCTAACCAGTTATGCTCTCCTAAAGTTCCTGTATTTGTGTCACCTGCATAATTTAATCTGTGCACTCTATAAGAACACCCAAGCTCCAGTTCTCTGCCCACTCTGCATAAACCTTCAACCCATTTACTAATTTAAAACCTTATCTATTTCCTTAAATTTACTCAATGTCCCAGCATCCACTGCTCTCTGGAGTACTGAATTCCACACATAGAACATAGAACATAGAAGAATACAGCGCAGTACAGGCCCTTGGGCCCTCGATGTTGCGCCGATCCAAGCCCACCTAAACTACACTAACCCACTATCCTCCATATACCTATCCAATGCCCTCTTAAATGCCCATAAAGAGGGAGAGTCCACCACTGTTACTGGCAGGGCATTCCATGAACTAACGACTCGCTGAGTGAAGAACCTACCCCTAACATCAGTCCTATATCTACCCCCCCTTAATTTAAAGCTATGCCCCCTTGTAATACCCGACTCAATACGCGGGAAAAGGTTCATACTGTCGACCCTATCTAACCCCCTAATCATCTTGTACACCTCAATCAAGTCACCCCTAAACCTTCTTTTCTCGAGGGAAAACAGCCCCAAGTGCCTCAGTCTTTCCTCATACGATTTTCCTTCCATACCAGGCAACATCCTGGTAAACCTCCTCTGCACCCGTTCCAATGCCTCCACATCCTTCCTATAGTATGGCGACCAAAACTGCACACAATATTCCAGATGCGGCCGTACCAGAGTCTTATACAACTGCATCATGACCTCAGGACTCCGGAACTCAATTCCTCTACCAATAAAAGCCAGTACGCCATATGCCTTCCTCACCGCACTATTTACCTGGGTGGCAACTTTCAGAGATCTGTGTACATGGACACCAAGATCCCTCTGCTCATCCACACTACCAAGTATCCGACCATTAGCCCAGTACCCCATCTTTTTGTTATTCTTCCCAAAGTGAATCACCTCGCACTTAGCTACATTGAATTCCATCTGCCACCTTTCTGCCCAGCTCTGCAGCTTCTCTATATCCTGCTGTAACCTGCCACATGCTTCCTCACTGTCAACAACTCCTCCGACTTTCGTGTCATCCGCAAACTTGCTCACCCAACCTTCTAACCCCTCTTCCAGGTCATTTATAAAAATGACAAACAGCAATGGTCCCAAAACAGATCCTTGCGGAACACCGCTAGTGACGGCACTCCATGAAGAAACTTTGCCATCAACTACTACCCTCTGTCTTCTTCCATCCAGCCAATTCCTAATCCAAACCTCCAACTCACCCTCAATGCCATATCTCCGTATTTTCTGCAGTAGCCTACCATGGGGAACCTTATCAAACGCCTTACTAAAATCCATATATACCACATCTACCGCTTTCCCCTCATCAACCTCCTTCGTCACCTTTTCAAAGAATTCAATAAGGTTTGTGAGGCACGACTTGCCCTTCACAAAACCATGCTGACTATCCTTGATCACATTATTCCTATCTAGATGTGCATAAATCCTATCCCTTACAATTCTCTCTAAATTGCAACCCTTTGAGAGATTTTCCCTGATTTCTGTTTTAAATTTGTTGCACCATATCCAAATGCAAGGACCTTTGCATTCTAGATTACCCCACAAGAGGAAACATCATCTCTATCTCTAATTTGTCAATCTCATCAATCTCAATTAGATCTCCTCTAATTCATGTAAACTCTACAGAGCTGAAACTGCTCAATCTCTTAATAATCCATGCTCCTCGTCTCTAGAATCAACCTACTGAACCTCCTCTGAACTGCCTCTAGTAAAAATCCAACCTTTCTCAAGATTTTATGCAGTATTTCAGGTGCAGTCTCACTAATTCCTTATATAGTTGTAGCAATATTTCCTTAGCTGAAAATGTGTTGCCGGAAAAGTGCAGCCGGTCAGGCAGCATCCAAGGCGCAGGAGAATCGATGTTTCGGGCATGAGCCCTTCTTCAGAAATGAGGAAAGTGTGTCCAGCAGGCTAAGATAAAAGGTAGGGAGGAGAACTTGGGGGAGGGGCGTTGGAAATGCGATAGGTGGAAGGAGGTTAAGGTGAGGGTGATAGGCTGGAGTGGGGGTGGGGGCGGAGAGGTCAGGAAGAAGATTGCAGGTTAGGAAGGTGATGCTGAGTTCGAGGGTTGGGACTGAGACAAGGTGGGGGGAGGGGAAATGAGGAAACTGGTGAAATCCGAGTTCATCCCTTGTGGTTGGAGGGTTCCTAGGCGGAAGATGAGGCGCTCTTCCTCCAGCCGTCGTGTTGCTATGGTCTGGCGATGGAGGAGTCCAAGGACCTGCATGTCCTTGGTGGAGTGGGAGGGGGAGTTGAAGTGTTGAGCCACGGGGTGGTTGGGTTGGTTGGTCCGTGTGTCCCAGAGGTGTTCTCTGAAATGTTCCGCTAGTAGGCGGCCTGTCTCCCCAATATAGAGGAGGCCACATCGGGTGCGGCGGAGATGAAGGAATTGGGAATATGGGATGGTGTTTTTACAGGGGGCAGGGTGGAAGGGAGTTCATTCACTTTACCAACACCTTCCACCCCGACCTCAAATTACCTGGACCGTCTCAGACTCCTCCCTCCCCTTCCTAGACCTCTCCATTTCTATCTCGGGCGATCAAATCAACACGGACACTAGACTACACCTCCTCCCACCCTGCCCCCTGTAAAAACGCCATCCCATATTCCCAATTCCTTCGTCTCCGCCGCATCTGCTCCCAGGAGGACCAGTTCCAATACCGTACAACCGAGATGGCCTCCTTCAAAGACCGCAATATCCCCCCAGACGTGATCGATGCTCTCCACCGCATCTCCTCCACTTCCCGTTCCTCCGCCCTTGAGCCCCGCCCCTCCAATCGCCACCAGGACAGAACCCCACTGGTCCTCACCTACCACCCCACCAACATCCATATACACCATATCATCCGTCGTCATTTCCGCCACCTCCAAACGGACCCCACCACCAGGGATATATTTCCCCTCCCCTATCAGCGTTCCAAAAAGACCACTCCCTCCGTGACTCCCTCGTCAGGTCCATACCCCCCACCAACCCAACCTCCACTCCTGGCACTTTCCCCTGCAACCGCAAGAAATGCAAAATTGCGCCCACACCTCCCCCCTTACTTCCCTCCAAGGCCCCAAGGGATACTTCCATATCCGCCACAAATTCACCTGCACCTCCACACACATCATTTACTGCATCCGCTGCAGCCGATGTGACCTCCTCTATATTGGGGAGACAGGCCACCTACTTGCGGAACGTTTCAGAGAACACCTCTGGGACACACGGACCAACCAACCCAACCACCCCGTGGCTCAACACTTCAACTCCCCCTCCCACTCCACCAAGGACATGCAGGTCCTTGGACTCCTCCATCGCCAGACCATAGCAACACAACGGCTGGAGGAAGAGCACCTCATCTTCCGCCTAGGAACCCTTCAACCACAAGGGATGAACTCAGATTTCTCCAGTTTCCTCATTTCCCCTCCCCCCACCTTGTCTCAGTTCCAACCCTCGAACTCAGCACCAACTTCCTAACCTGCAATCTTCTTCCTGACCTCTCCGCCCCCACCCCCACTCCGGCCTATCACCCTCACCTCCTTCCACCTATCGCATTTCCAACGCCCCCTCCCCCAAGTCCCTCCTCCCTACCTTTTATCTTGGCCTGCTGGACACTTTCCTCATTCCTGAAGAAGGGCTCATGCCCGAAACGTCGATTCTCCTGCTCCTTGGATGCTGCCTGACCTGCTGCGCTTTTCCAGCAACACATTTTCAGCTCTGATCTCCAGCATCTGTTATCCTCACTTTCTCCTCGCAATATTTCCTTACTTTTATACTCTGTTCCTTTAGCAATAATGCCAAAATTCCATTTGGACCTTCTTATCTGCTATACTTGCAAACTAATTTTCTGCCATTCATGCATGAGGACACCCCTATCCCTTTGCATCAAATACTCTGAAGTTTCTCTCCATTTGGATAATAAGTTGCTTTTTGATTCCTCCAACCAAAATGAATAAGCACACACTTACCTGTGTTAAACTACTCTGTCAAATTTGGCCTATTTACCTAATGTATTCGTATCTATTTGAAAATTTCTTCCTTCTTTATTGAAATTTACTTTAATGTCATTTGCAAATTTGGCTTTGATCTCTTCTATCCCTGCGTCCAGATCATTAATACAGATTATAAATAGTTAGAGACCTGAGGATCAAACTCTTCGGCACCCCACTATTTGTATTTTGCTAACCAGAAAAAGGCCCATTTATTTTGACTGCCTGCTTTCTATTGGTTAGCCATTCTTCTGTCCAAGTTGTATAAACAAGTTATAGTTGATAATATGTGAAGAACAAAAGTTAACCCTCCAATGTACACCATTTCTAACTCTTCTTCCACCAGAACAACCCCAATACTTTTTATCTAATCTATCAATCAACTTCATTCCCTCTTGCACCAAATCTTTATCTTATCTATGTCCGTATTGATGATTGAACATGTGCTGTTACCTTTAGAGATCTTTGCAAGATTTGAGTTTGTAATAAAGCAGCTAATGAATAGTGGATCAGAGTTGGTCACTTTGCAATTGCCCAGAGTTGCTGTTTATTCAGAGCAGTGATGAATGATTCTCACTTCATTTTAGATATACCTTTCATTGGGCTTCAATCATACTGAGATAGACAACTTTGTTGTTGGTCCTGCATTTCTTGCATGGAGTCGTTTGGGGAATATGCATAGCTGGGCAGGACCATTGCCAGCCTCCTGGAACAAACGCCAATTGAGTCTACAGGTAACAATCAGTATCACTAAAATGTTGCTGTTCTTAGAATCTTTGTACCCTTCAACGTTAGAACTTTCAATTTTTTCCAAAAGTTTCAGCTTGTAGCGATTAAAGCACTCCCAAGTTGTCATGTTCCCTGTCTAATATGTACAAAATTTATTAAATTCTAATGAATTGTTGTCTCAAGTTATGGCCTTATTTGAACAACTAGGGGTAGCGCATAGAGCAAGTAATGTATGAAATAGTTAAGATTATGTATTTTGATTTAATGATATACTGAAGAACATATTTAACCTTGGAACGATTCACAGGCCACAGTCCAGCCAAAAATTTCTTTTTTAATATAACCCTGGTTTTCATTATACCAACACTATATTACCTAATAACATAACATTTACTTTCATTAAAATTTATCATTCCCATGCTATATTTTTACCTTTTGTATCCACATAAAAGGTGCTCCCATCACACAGGTTATCTAAAGCCTTGTATATTTAGCACTAACACTCATATGTTCAAATATTTAAAAATCTGTGAAGATTTTGACAGTTTAATCTACTCTAAATATGCCTGAAATGAGCAAAAAAATTTTTTCATTTGTTTTCAATGAGAAATTCAAAAAAACTTCTAAAACAGAACAAGTTAAAAGTGTGGATGTTTGCCAATGTTCAGAGCTATTTGCAACTCTTCAGCTATTGTTCAAATACAACAAGACCTGAACAGTATTAAGGCTGACAAGTTGTCTTCACGCCATGACTATATAACAATCACCCCTTGATAGTCAATGGTGTTATCATTACTGAATCCCACAATATCAACTCTGGGGTTGTTGTCTTTGACCAGAAACTGAGATGGAATCACCATATCAATACAGTAGCTACAAGAACAGGGCAAGAGGCTACGAATCCTGCAATGAGTAACTCATCTTCTGACTCCCTAGAGTTTGTGTATCATCTACAAGGCACAAGTTAGGAGTGTGATGGAATACTCCTCACTAGCCTTGCATGTGTACAGCTCCAACAAGAAGCTTGACATCATCTAAGAGAAAGCAGCCCACTTGATTGTGACTACATCCACAAGGATTCATTCCCTACAATACTGATGCTCAGTAACATCAGTGGGTACTATCTACAAGATGCACCGCAGAAATTCATCAAAGATCCTTAGACAGCACATTCCTAACCCACGATACATCAATCTAGAATGGCAAGGGCAGCAGGATACATTGGAGCACCACAACTTGCAAGTCTCTCTCCCAAGCAACTCATCATCCTGATTTAAAACTTTATCGCTGTTTCTTCCTTGTCACTGGGTCACGGTTCTGGGTTTCCTTCCCTAATGGTATTGTGGACCTACCTATAGCACATGGGCTGCAATGGTTCAAGAAGGTAGCTCACCACTACCTTCTCAAGGATAACTAGAGATGCCAGCCAGCAATGCCCACATATCCCAAGATAATTAAAAAAAACACACCAAGCGGTGGAATTGTACAAGATAAATGATCCTTCTGTGGTTGGCATAAGTCCTTTGTTCCTGCTTTAATTAGTGGGTTTACTTTTAATATTAAGATTTAGCGTATCATGTAACCACTATGTTACACAACAAATAGATTGTTTGTTGTCTGCTGAAGTCATTCTGTTAAATTTTAACTAATAATCACTGGAGCAAAATTCTGCTCTTTTTCTAATTTGAGTTTTTCCTTATTCCAACATACAGCACCAGATTCTTCAGCGGATGAGATCTTTGGGTATGTTGCCAGTCCTTCCTGCCTTCTCTGGATTTGTCCCTGGTGTCATTAAAAGGTACTCACTGCAGTTCCTATTCTTAAAAAAAAATGTTTGCTTTAAATTAGTTTCCTATGATTTTGAGAAAAAGTGCTAGAAGAAGAAAGTAATTGTTAAAATGAAACCAAAAAAGAGAAAAAGCAAATTACTGTGGATGCTGGAATTTGAAACCAAAGAGAAAATGCTGGTAAATCTCAGCAAGTCTGGCAGCATCTGTAAGTAGAGAAAAGAGCTGACGTTTCAACTCTAACTGACCCTTTGTCAAAGCTTAAAAAAAGGAGAAATAGGGAGGTATTTATACTTGGCTGAGAGAAGGTTGAGTCATGACTCCAGAAGTAAAGGTAGCAATAAAGAGGTGATAATGACAGTGCATAGAGAGATTATAGGGAAATTAGGAGCTGTGAATGACGAAGACTGAAGCCAGTGCTATGTGACAAAATATGTGGGGTATGGGTGAAGCAGAGGCAAAATGGAAAACAGGGGAGAAGGGTAGCAAAGTAGCGGGAAGTTGCGTGTGGAGGCTGAAGAGATTGGGGAGACACTGAATGAATACTTTTCGTCGGTATTCACTCAGGAACAGGACATTGTTGCCGATGTGAATATTGAGTCACAATTAATTAGAATGGACGGCTTTGAGGTATGTAGGGAAGAGGTGTTGGAAATTCTGGAAAGGGTGAAAATAGATAAGTCCCCTGGGCCTGATGGCATTTATCCTAGGATTCTCTGGGAAGCAAGGGAGGAGATTGCAGAACCATTGGCCTTGATTTTTATGTCCTCGTTGTCTACAGGAATAGTGCCAGTAGACTGGAGGATAGCAAATGTGGTTCCCTTGTTCAAGAAGGGGCGTAGGGGTAACCCTAGTAACTATAGGCCGGTGAGTCTCACTTCTGTTGTGGCCAAAGTCTTAGAGAGAATTGTAAGGGATCGGATTTATGAACATCTGGATAGGAATAATGTGATCAAGGATAGTCAGCATGGTTTTGTGAAGGGCAGGTCGTGCCTCACAACCGTGGGCGGCACGGTGGCACAGTGGTTAGCACTGCAGCCTCACAGCGCCAGAGACCCGGGTTCAATTCCCGCCTCAGGCGACTGACTGTGTGGAGTTTGCACATTCTCCCCGTGACTGCGTGGGTTTCCTCCGGGTGCTCCGGTTTCCTCCCACAATCCAAAAATGTGCAGGTTAGGTGAATTGGCCACGCTAAATTGCCCGTAGTGTTAGGTAAGTGGTAAATGTAGGAGAATGGGTCTGGGTGGGTTATGCTTCGGCGGGTCGGTGTGGACTTGTTGGGCCAAAGGGCCTGTTTCCACACTGTAGGTAATCTAATTCAAACCTTTATTGAATTCTTTGAGAAGGTGACTAAGGAGGTGGACGAGGGGAAAGCAGTAGATGTGGTGTATATGGATTTTAGTAAGGCGTTTGATAAGGTTCCCCATGGCAGGCTACTGCAAAAAATACGGAGGTATGGCATTGAGGGTGAGTTGGAGGTTTGGATTAGGAATTGGCTGGCTGGAAGAAGACAGAGGGTAGTAGTTGATGGTAAAGGTTCATCTTGGAGTGCAGTTACTAGCGGTGTTCCGCAAGGATCTGTTTTGGGATCATTGCCGTTTTGTCATTTTTATAAATGACCTGGAGGAGGGGCTAGAAGGTTGTGTGAGCAAGTTTGCGGATGATGTGTACACCGACCCACCAAAGCGCAACCCACCCATACCCCTACATTTTTCCCTTACCTAACAATACGGGCAATGTAGCATGGCCAATTCACCTGACCTGCACATCTTTGGACTGTGGGAGGAAACCGGAGCACCCGGAGGAAACCCACGCAGACACTGGGAGAACGTGCAAACTCCACAGTCAGTCGCCTGAGGCGGGAACTGAACCCGGGTATCTGGCGCTGTGAGGCAGCAGTGCTAACCATTGTGCCACCGTGCTGCCCACTAGGAAAGAACGATAAATGCTGGCCCAGCCAGCAATGCCCACATTCAATGAAAGAATGAAAACTAATAAAGAGTAAATAGTTTAGAATTTATTGTTTACTTAGAGAGAGCTCAAATTAATGCCCAGTGAATGTTCACTACCTGGATACAAGTAAACACTTAATACGTTAATTAACATATTTCCTATGCCTTTTCAACTCATATTTAAAGCTAACCTGTACAAACAGTATTGTAAAACAAGCTAAATTGAAAAACCTCTGTTCCATGCAAAATACCATGTTTTGAGACCTCCCTTCTCTAGGGACCATAAGTTTTTCAGTGCATTTCTTTTTAGAAAACCTACAATCAAATTATTGATGACTTGCATCTACCCTTCAAGCCAACAACAGCAATCATAAAATAGTCAGCAAAGAAAATCAAAGCTAACGCTGGTACTCTCTGCACAAAGGCTGCCAGACCTCCTGAGTTTTTCAAGCACTTTGTTTTTATTTCAGATTAGTCTGTAACCTGTTCTTGCTTGCAATTGAGTCTACATTATCTGATGAATGATTGATTATTTAGATAAGCTTCATAGTGATACGTAGGAACTTAGGAGCAGGAGTAGGTCATTTAACCATTTGAGCCTGCTCCATTTTACAATGAGATCATGGCTGATCTTGATATGGTCTCAGTTAAGGGGACACAATGGCCTAGTGGTATTATCCCTGGACTAATGTTCTGGGGACACAGGTTCAAATCCTGATTATGGCTTTGAATTTAATTTTAAAAATCTGCAATTAAGAATCTACTGATGATCATGAAAGCATTGTCAATCATTGAAAAAATCCATCTGGGTCACGATTGTTCTTTAGAGAAGGAAATCTACCATCCTCACCTGATCTAGCCTACATGTGACTCCAGACCTACAGCAGTGTGGTTGACTCTCAGCTGCTCTCTGAAATGGCCTAGCAAACCATGAGAGTAGATCAAGGGCAACTAGGGGGGAGGCCAATAAATGTTGGCTAGCCAGCCACACCCATGTCCAAAATGAGTGATTAAATAAAACTCCACTTCCCAGTCTGCATCCCATTATCTTTGACTTGCTGATCTATCCAGAATCTAACTCCACCTTGAATAAATGTTAAAGATCCTACCTCAATTACCTTCTGGGTAGACAATTCTACACTTGATTCTCCTGAGATAAAAAGAATCTCTCCAGTCCTCTTATTCTTAGACAATGTACCTTAGTTCTAGTCATTCCCAAAAAGAGGTCCCCCCCAGATATCCATTCAGAGTCAAGAGCTTTTGCCCGAAACGTCAATTCTTCTGCTTCTCGGATGCTGCCTTACACTCTTGATTGATCTCCAGCATCTGCAGTCCTCACTTTCTCCTAGATATCCATTCAACCCAGTCCTTTCATGATCTTAGAACATAGAACAGTACAGCGCAGGAACGGGCTCTTTAGCCCATAATGTCGTCAAATTAGACTAATCCCATGGTCCATATCCCTCCATTCCTTGCATTTTCATGTGCTTATCAAAAAGTTCTTTTAAATGCTCTGTCATATCTGCCTCCACCATCACTAGCCCTGGCATCACGTTCCAGACTCCACAACTTCGTGTAGTTTTTAAAAAAGAAATTTACTTCTGAGATCTCCTTTGAACATTCCCCCTTCTCTCTTAAATGCATACCCCCTAGTATTAGACATTTCAATTCTGGGGAAAAAGATCCTGATCATCAACCGTATCTATGCATCTCATAATATTAGACTTCAACAGGCCTCTGCCGTTCCAGAGAAAACATTCCAAATTTTTCTAGCCTCTCCTTAAAGCTCATACCCTCTAATCCAGGCTGGGTCCTGGTAAACACTTTCTGTACTCTCCCCAAAACCTCCACACCCTTCCTGTAATGTGGCAAGCAGAATTTAATGCAATAATGTCTAACCAAAGTCTTATAAAACTGCAACATGACATCCTGACTCTTGTACTCAGTTCCCTGACGTATAAAGGCAAGCATACCATATGTCTTCTTTACCACCCTATGTACTTGTGTGGCCTCTTTCAGGGATCTGTGGACTTGAACCCCAAGATCCCTCTGTACATCAATGCTGATCAGGGTCCTTCATTAACAGTACTTTTCCTTAACATTTGATCCCCAAATCTTGTATGTTTTAACAAGATTGCCTCTCATTGATGAATATAGACTAACCTACCTAACTTTCCTTGGTAAGAAGGGTGTCACGATGGCTCAGTGGTTAGCACTGCTGCCTCACAGCACCAGGGACCCAGGTTCGAAATTGGCCTCGGCCGACTGTCTTGTGTAGAGTTTGCACATTCTTCCCGTGTCTGTGTGGGTTTCCTCCCACAGTTCAAAGATGTACAGGTTAGGTCAATTGACCATGCTAAATTGCCCATAGTGTTAGGTGCATTAGTCAGAGGGAAATGGGTCTGAGTCGGTTACTCTTCAGAGGTTCAGTCATAGAAATGTACAGCATGGAAACAGACCCTTCGGTCCACCTTGTCCAGGTTTACCAGATATCCCAACCCAATCCAGTTCCACCTGTCAGCACCCGGCCCATCCCTCCAAACCCTTCCTATTCATATACCCATCCAAATGCCTTTTAAATGTTGCAATTGTACCAGCCTTTACCACTTCCTCTGTTAGCTCATTCCATACACATACCACCCACTGAGTAAAAACGTTGCCCCTTAGGTCTCTTTTATATCTTTCCCCTCTCACTCTAAACCTATGCCCTCTAGTTCTGGACTCTCCCACCCCAGGGAAAAGATTTTGTCTATTTATCCTATCCATGCCCCTCATAATTTTGTAAACCTCTATAAGGACATCCCTCAGCCTTCAGCCATCCGACGCTTCAGGGAAAACAGCCCCAACCTGTTCAGCCTTTCCCTATAGCTCAAATCCTCCAACCCTGGCAACATCCTTGTAAATCGTTTCTGAGCCCTTTCAAGTTTCACAACATCTTTCCAATAGGAAGGAGACCAGAATTGCGCACAATATTCCAACAGTGGCCTAACCAATGTCCTGTACAGCCACAACATGACCTCCCAACTCTTGTACTCAATACTCTGACCAATAAAAGAAAGCATACCAAACGCTGCCTTCACTATCCTATCTACCTGCGGCTCCGCTTTCAAGGAGATATGAACCTGCACTCCAAGGTCTTTTTGTTCAGCAACACTCTCTAGGACCTTACCCATTAAGCGTATAAGTCCTGCTAAGTTTTGCTTTCCCAAAATGCAGCACATTGCATTTATCTAAATTAAACTCCATCTGCCACTTCTCTGCCCATTGGCCCACCTGATCAAGATCCTGTTGTAATCTGAGGTAACCTTCTTCGCTGTCCACTACACCTCTAATTTTGGTGTCATCTGCAAACTTACTAACTGCACTTCTTATGTTCGCATCCAAATCATTTATGTAAATGACAAAAAGTAGAGGACCCAGCACCGACCCTTGTGGCACTCCACTGGTCACAGGCCTCCACTCTGAAAAACCGCCCTCCACCACCACCCTCTGTCTTCTACCTTTGAGCCAGTTTTGTATCTACATGGCTAGTTCTCCCTGTATCCCGTGAGATCTAACCTTGCTAACCAGTTTCCTGTGGGGAACCTTGTTGAACGCCTTACTGAAGTCCATATAGATCACATCTACCTTTCTGCCCTCATCAATCCTCTTTGTTACTTCAAAGAACTCAATCAAGTTTGTGAGACATGATTTCTCATGCACAAAGCCATGTTGATTATCCCTAATCAGTCCTTGCCTTTCCAAATACATGTACATCCTGTCCCTCAGGGTTCCCTCCAACAACCTGCCCCACCGAGGTCAGGCTCTCTGGTCTGTAGTTCCCTGGCTTGTGCTTACTACCCTTCTTAAAGAGTGGCACCACGTTAGCCAACCTCCAGTCTTCTGGCACCTCACCTGTGACTATCGATGATACAAATATCTCAGCAAGAGGCCCAACAATCACTTCTCTAGCTTCCCACAGAGTTCTAGGGTACACCTGATCAGGTCCTGGGGATTTATCCACCTTTATGCATTTCAAGACATCCAGAATTTCCTCCTCTGTAATATGGACATTTTGCAAGGTGTCATCATCTATTTCACTACTTTTTATATCTTCCATATCCTTTTCCATAGTAAATATTGCTGCAGTGTGGAATTGTTGGGCCAAATGGCCTGTTTCCACATTGTAGGGTATCTAATCTTTTTAAAAAAAAAACATGAGCCCTTCATTCCAGGAGTGAGACAAATAAACCTTCCCTGCACTTTTTCTAAAGCAAATCTTTTTCTCAAATAAGGAGACTAAAACTGTACGTGGTAATCCATGGTCTCACCAATGCCATGTACAATTGCAGTAAAACAAGTCCTACTTCTCTATTCCATTCTCCTTGCAGTATATAACACCCAACAATTTACCTTGCCGATTTCTTGCTATGTTATTTACACATAATTGTTGAATCCTTTAGTCTCTCTATCGTCAGGAAAATTTGAAGAAATACCAATTTAAGGGGAGACAACATTTATATTGCATGAGAGGACAGCACTGGTTAACAAGCAGAGGCATTGGTATATGGAATGCACCAATAATGATGACCAACCGTTAATGGTCAAGCTTTTTAAAAAAAAAATTCTAAACCAGGCAGGTGGACTCTGATTGGTCAAGATGGTGCCCTGAGAAATAAACCACCAGTGATTGCTGGGCCTCTTGCTGAGATATTTGTATCATGCTGTCAACTCTTTTGTTAACCCATAAGAAAATAAGACATAGGAGCAGAAGTAGCCATTTGGCCCACTGAATCAGCTGCGCTATTCGATCATGGCTGATATGTTTCTCAACCCCGTTGTCTTATATTTTCTCTGTAATCCTTGATTCCCTTACCATTCAAGAACTTATCTATCTCTGTCTTAAAGAGACTTAATGACTTGCCTTCTGTAGCATGAGGTCTGCAAATTCCCTGGGGAAATGAAGGCCTAGTGGCATTATCACTGGACTATTAATCAGGAAATTCAGATAATGTTCTGGGGATCCGGGTTTAAAATCCTGCCGTGACAGACTGTGGAATTTGAATTCAATAAACATCTGGAATTAAGAATTTACTGATGACCACGAAACCATTGTGAATTGTTGGAAAAACACATCTGATTCACTGATGTTCTTCAGGGAAAGAAATCTGCTGTGCTCACTTGATCTGGCCTCCATCTGACTTCAGACCAACAGAATACAGTTGACTTTCAACTGCCCTCTAAAATGGCCTAGCAAACCACTCCGTTCAAAGGCAACCAAGGATTGGCAATAAATGCTGGCCTCCCAGCGAGATCACATCCTAGGAGTGAATTTAAAAAAAACAGATTAACCACCTGCTGCCTGAAGAAATTCTTCCCCATCTTAATTCTAAAGGATTGTCCCTTTACTCTGAGGCTGTGTCCTTAGGTCTAGTCTCTCCCACTAGGAGAAACTCTTTTTCACATCCACTCTATCTAGGTGTCTCAGTATTTTGTAAGTTTCAATTAGATCCCCTCCCCCCACCAACCCAATCCTTCTAAATTCCATTGGGTACACACCCCAGAGTCCTCAACTGCTCCTCACATAACAAGCCCTTCTTGCCTGGGATTATTCCTATAAACATCCTCTGAACTCCCTTCAAGGCCAGCACATCCATCCTTAAATACAGGACCCAAAATCACTCCGCATTCCAAATGCAGTCTGATGACAGCTTTATATTGTCTTAGCAATATATTTCTGCTCTTGTACGCTGGAGTTTTATTCATTGTTGAATTATAACAGGTGCAATGTGCATGTATGTTCTGATAGCACAGATCACCGGCCTTGCATTTTAAAATATGTAGCTTTCAGTAAACACAAATGTACCACACTGCAGGAATGACTGACAATCCAAAATTCATTGTTAGCATAATTCTTTGTGCACTCAGAATTATCCAGCATACAGAATTACATCTAATATTGGACGCTGTGTTTTACAAGTGCAGGCTGGTTCGGTATGGCTAGTATCTTATTTGCTGTGAACTGTCAAAGGCATTTGTTGTTAGATATAATCTGCCACTCTTTGGTACATGCAGTCTATATACTGTCAACACACTGGCACTGAAATTCATAAACCATGTTACTCATTTATGTGATAGGCAAATGTCATTTTGGGTTGACAGAAGCATCCAGTTTCTGTTGAGTATCTGTCATGTTGCTGCTGCATATGACCAACAAGAAACACCTAACTTCACCTGTTGCTAAAACTTGTAGAATATCTTAGTCTTCTGGAGTCCAATTATTTGCATTGCAGAGTACTTAAGGAAGTGGTCATAGAAAAGTGGATGCATTGGTGGTCATCATTCAAAATTCTGTAGACTCTGGAACATTTTCTATGGATTGGAAGTTAGTTAATGTAAACCTACTATTTTAAAAATAAAATTGAATTATCGACTGGTTAGTCTGACATCGATCCTGGGGCAAATGTTAGAGTCCATTATATTAGATTTAATAGTAGACAACTTGGGAAAACAGTTAGAGTCAGCATGGATTTACAAAGGGAAAATATCAGTTTGCTTCACATGAGCAATTGGGAGAAGGCAGACCTAAAGTCAGTCTGGATTCATGCATGTAAATATGATGCTGTAAGACAGGATCTGTGGAGCATAAGTTGGGAGCATAGGCTGTCAGGGAAGGATGTCGTGGAAATGTGGAACTTTATCAAGGAACAGATACGACGTGTCCTTGATATGTATGTACCTGTCAGGAAGGAAAGAGATGTTCGTGTGAGGGAACCTTGGTTGACGAGGGAGGTTGAATGTCTTGTAAAGAGGAAGAAGGAGGCTTACATAAGGTTGAGGAAACAAGGTTCAGACAGAGCATTGGAGGGATACAGGATAGCCAGAAGGGAGCTGAAGAAAGGGATTAGGAGAGCTAAGAGAGGGCATGAAAAATCTTTGGCAGGTAGGATCAAGGATAACCCCAAGGCCTTTTATGCGTATGTGAGAAACATGAGAATGACGAGAACGAGGGTAGGTCCGATCAAGGACAGTAGTGGGAGACTGTGTATTGAGTCGGAAGAGATAGGAGAGGTCTTGAATGAGTACTTTTCTTCAGTATTTACAAATGAGAGGGACCGTATTGTTGAAGAGGAGAGTGTGAAACGGACTGGTAAGCTAGAAGAGATACTTGTTAGGAAGGAAGATGTTTTGGGCATTTTGAAAAACTTGAGGATAGACAAGTCCCCCGGGCCTGACAGGAAAAATCCTAGGATTATGTGGGAAGCAAGAGAGGAAATTGCAGAGCCGTTGGCAATGATCTTTTCGTTTTCACTGTCAACGGGGTGGTACTAGGGGACTGGAGAGTGGCGAATGTTGTGCCCCTGTACAAAAAAGGGAATAGGGATAACCCCGGAAATTACAGGCCAGTAAGTCTTACTTCAGTGGTAGGCAAAGTAATGGAAAGGGTACTGAGGGATAGGATTTATGAGTATCTGGAAAGACACTGCTTGATTAGGGACAGCCAGCACGGATTTGTGAGGGGTAGGTCTTGCCTTACAAGTCTTATTGAATTCTTTGAGGAGGTGACCAAGCATGTGGATGAGGGTAGAGCAGTGGATGTAGTGTACATGGATTTTAGTAAGACATTTGATAAGGTTCCCCATGGTAGGCTTATGCGGAAAGTCAGGAGGCATGGGATAGAGGGAAATTTGGCCAGTTGGATAGAAAACTGGCTAACTGGTCGAAGTCAGATAGTGGTGGTAGATGGTAAATATTCAGCCTGGAGCCCAGTTACAAGTGGAGTTCCGCAGGGATCAGTTCTGGGTCCTCTGCTGTTTGTAACTTTTATTAATGACTTGGAAGAGGGAGTCGAAGGGTGGCAGTAAATTTGCAGATGATACGAAGATTGGTGGAGTTGCGGATAGTGAGGAGGGCTGTTGTCGGCTGCAAAGGAACTTAGATATGATGCAGAGCTGGGCTGAGGAGGGCAGATGGAGTTCAACCCTGTCAAGTGTGAGGTTGTCCATTTTTGGAAGGACAAATAAGAATGCGGAATACAGGGTTAACGATAGGGTTCTTAGTAAGGTGGAGGAGCAGAGGGATCTTGGGGTCTATGTTCATAGATCTTTGAAAGTTGCCACTCAGGTGGATAGAGCTTGTAAGAAGGCCTATGGTGTATTAGCGTTCATTAGCAGAGGGATTGAATTCAAGAGTCGTGAAGTAATGTTGCAGCTGTACAGGACCTTGGTTAGGCCACATTTGGAGTACTATGTGCAGTTCTGGTCGCCTCACTTTAGGAAAGATGTGGAAGCTTTGGAGAGGGTGCAGAGAAGATTTACCAGGATGTTGCCTGGAATGGAGAATAGGTCATACGAGGATAGGTTGAGAGTGCTAGGCCCTTTCTCATTGGAACGGCGAAGGATGAGGGGTGACTTGATAGAGGTTTATAAGATGATCAGAGGAATAGATAGGGTAGACAGTCAGAAACTTTTTCCCCGGATACAACAGAGTGTTACAAGGGGACATAAATTTAAGGTGAAGGGTGGAAGGTATAGGGGAGATGTCAGGGGTGGGTTCTTTCCCCAGAGAGTGGTGGGGGCATGGAATGCGCTGCCTGTGGGAGTGGCAGAGTCAGAATCATTGGTGACCTTTAAGCGGCAATTGGATGGGTACATGGATGGGTGCTTAAGCTCGGACAAATGTTCGGCACAACATCGTGGGCCGAAGGGCCTGTTCTGTGCTGTATTGTTCTATGTTCTATATGTTCTAGGTTCATGTTACTGGAAACTTGGTGCACTGTGGTAATTCATTGCACAGGAGAAAAAGTACTTTTTTTGTTTATAGTTTGTAAGGTTTTATTCAAGAATTATAGTTTGTCAGGCTACATTCTTCAGCTTCAACTGAGCAGAGAGAAGTGAGTCCCAGTTTAACGGCTGCTGTTTCATGGGTTTGCTGATTGGGAATACAAACCAAAGTGACATCATAAGAAAGTGGTTGATTTATGATTTTAAAAAAGCTTTTGGAAGAAGGGATTAACTGAGAAACAGCAGGAGTATGTACTATTTTTCCTGGCTGCAATCAGTTCTGAAGAAGTGTCACTTGGACCCAAAACGCTAATCCTGCTTTCTCTCTACAGGTGCTACCAGATCTGCTGAATTTTCCCAGCAAATTCTGTTTTTGTTTATACAGAAAAAGTAATCTGCGATGCAAGATTACAGCCCTATTAGGAAAGGTGACCCCTTGTTTCAAATGTCTTTACGCTGCAGTAAAAGCTTATTCTTTGAAAAATGTTTTCTTTTATTTTTCAGATTGTTTCCCAAAGTAAACATCACTCGGCTAGGGAGCTGGGGACATTTGAACTGTTCTTACTCTTGTTCTTTTCTGTTGGATGCCAACTCCCCACTCTTTCAACAAATTGGCATGATGTTTCTGTCTGAACTAACAAAAGAATTTGGTACTGACCATATTTACAGTGCAGATATATTCAATGAAATGGTCCCAAGCTCTTCTGACCCTAAATATTTATCCACTATCAGCAGTGCAGTCTTCAAGTCAATGACACAAGGTAAGATTTTCCAAATAATATCTTCAGAATGTCTATCCTACAAATGTAAGCTATTATTCAACTAACCTTTCTCTTGTTGATATATATTAAAGATGTTTCTACTAAGATTTAGAAATGCTATACATTTATGGACTTGTACTTTGTGCAATTGTATTTATTTCTTCATTAAAGAGCTACAGGTAGTTCTTGGATAACGTGTTTTACAGTGGTGTGATTTGCCTATAACGTCACTGAGGAATTAAGGAACGGGAGTTTCAAGAATGCTTACTTCTGTTGGCAATAGCATGATTTCAGCAGAGATCGTTTCACATGCTTTGTTCTGCGCCGATGTCCACACCGAAGTCTCCATGTTGTTTTGTGCATGCGCCAATGTCAGTTGCCGAAAGAGCAGTTTTTTTTTTTCTGAGAGGTACTGTACAGGGAGCAGCTTTCTGAGAGAGATACATTGAGCAGCTTCCTGTGAAAGGTACGGTACTCCTAGAATATCCCTTTCTTTGAAGAAATGGAAGACATGGTGACAAGAATGTTAGCAAGAAGCATCCTGGTGATAAAATTGCAGGTGAACACAAAGGAAAGGTAAAGTTTGAAGAGAAGCTGCATATTATCAAGTGTTTTGAGCGTAAGGGGAGAATATGTGATATAGCTCGCTTATCACAAATGAGGGAGTCTACCTTACGCACTATGATGACCATCTGTTTCGGCACTATACTTTTTAAACGTACTGTGTTAAATTTTGTTCTGTTGATGTATATGATTTCAACCTTCATTCAAGATGTGCTATACTTTGTTTTAGACTTTTGGGTGATTTTTGTGTGATTGTCAGTGATTTTTATTTGCTGGTCTGCCCCTGTCCCACTTTTCCCATAGACCCATTAGTTATTAGATTACTTACAGTGTGGAAACAGGCCCTTCGGCCCAACAAGTCCACACCAACCCACCGAAGCGTATACCACCCAGACCCATACTCCTACATTTACCCCTTCACATAACACTACGGGCAATTTAGCATGGATGGAAATGTGTTGCTGGAGAAGCGCAGCAGGTCAGACAGCATCTAGGGAACAGGAGAATCGACGTTTCGGGCATTAGCCCTTCTTCTGAAGAAGGGCTAATGCCCGAAACGTCGATTCTCCTGTTCCCTAGATGCTGCCTGACCTGCTGCGCTTCTCCAGCAACACATTTCCATCTCTGATCTCCAGCATCTGCAGACCTCATTTTCTCTTCAGCAATTTAGCATGGCCAATTCACCTAACCTGCATATTTTTGGATTGTGGGAGGAAACCGGAGCACCCGGAGGAAACTCATGCAGCCACGGGGAGAAATGTTAGCATATTTAGCGGTTTTCTGCAAAGCGAGGTTTTCACTGGAATGCAAATATGGCATTGCAGGAGAGCTACCTGTACTACTTCAGTTGTCTGTACATGGAACCAAAAAATGACCATGATGCTGCATCTGTCAAAATATGAAAAGTACCCACTCAGTCATTTGTATCCTTGTTCACACAATTCTGTTACAAACAGAATTTACCAAAAACCTTTACTGTTGTCCTGGGTAATTTATTCTACATTTTCATTGGAGATTCGCCATGTATGTCATGGGTGATGTATGTCATCTGGCAGGAAGCCTGCATGAGATGAAGATGAATGAGGCTAAAAACAGTGTTTCACTTCTGACCCCACCTGGCCAGAATATGCAAAGGGCCAGGGTTATCAAATTTGAAATACTTGATCACCTTCCCTATTCTGAGCTTTACTCTATGGCAGTACATAAGCAAAATGCCTGAAAACCTGAAATAAAAGTCGATAACACTGGAACTGTGGTTGAAGCCAATGAAATGCAATGCAAGCTAAGGAGCAGCACCATCTCTATGCACATTGTCTTTACATTTGGAAGACTGCTATCCAGACAATCATGCCTCATCTAGATACACCTTTTTGTTTCTTTATTTTTAAGTATTTACCACTTTTTTTGGCATTTGTATCATAAAATATGAAAATCAGTCTCTCCTACTTGCCACCCTATCACACACCTTTCTAGTTTATTCTTACTTGCCTTTTCCCTCAATCTGTTGCTCAAACCTTTTTCATTTCTGTGTCTCCTCGATTTTGATGAATGGTCATCAACCTGAATGGTTAATTCTACTTCTCTCTGCAGATGCTGTACTACCTGCTGAGTACGCCAGATTTCCTTTATTCTTATTTGTGTCTTTTAGTTAGAATTTAATTGCATTCATTTAACAACAGATCTTAATCTTCAAAATTTCAATAAGATTTTACCTCCGCCTTTTTTTTTTTGCAGCATAAGAATTTCAGTCTCCTCAGGGTCAGATTTGTAACTCAGTGGTTTACATAGGATATACAGCATAGATAAGGAAATTCCATCCAATCAATCCATGCCGATATAGATTTTTTTGTATATTTCAGGAAAAACAAGGGTCCCAATACAAACACCTGCCGAACACTATTACAAACCTCTTCAAGCCTGAAAAATAACTATTAATCATTATTCTCTGTTTCCTAACCCCCAGAAAATTATATATCCATGTTGTTGCTATCCTTTTAAACACCTTTTATAATCTTTTCTTCTCCAATCTGTCATGTGGCATTATGCTAAATGGGTTTTGGACATTTGTGTATAATACGTCAACAACCTTCCCCTTATCGACCCTCTCTTTTAGCTCATCACCTCTCCAGCAAGTTAACTAGGTACTAATTTACCTTAACAAATCCATGTTGACTCATGTGACTTTTTCAAGTGACTTTTAATTTTATCCCACATTATTGTTTCTAAATGTTGCCCCACTACCAAAGTTAAATTTATTGGTCTGTAATGCTGGGCTGACCCATATTTTTAAGCAACAATGTAAAGTTTGTATTTCTCTAATTCCCTTGCATCAACTCCTTGAATCTATAGGACCATAAACAATAGGATCAGCAGTAGGTCACTTGGCCCCTTGAGCCTGTTCTATCATTTAACAGAATAGTGGATGATCCGAATCTCTCCTATATGCTTGGTCATGTTATCCCTATAATCCTTAATTCTCCTACTGATCAGTAATCTGTCTCAGCTTTAAATATATCTGCCTCCACAGTTTTCTGTGGCAAGGAGTACCAAAGACACACAATTCTGAGAGAAGAAATTCCTCCTCACCTTGGTCCTAAATTAGTACCCTTTTATTCGAAGACTATGCCCTTTGGTCCTAGACTCTTCCATTAGGGGAAACATCCTCTCAGTATTTACCCTGTCAAGACTCTTATGAATCCTACATGTTTCAATGAGACCACCACTTATTCTTCTAAAATCCAGTGAGTAGAATCCAAACCTGTTTAACCTTTGCTAATAAGACAGTCCCTCCAAAGTGGGGATCATCCCAGTGAACATTCTGTTCACTGTTACTCTCAGTACTCCAGATGTGATCTCACTAGCACCTTGTACAGTTGTAGTAAGATTTCCATACTCTTATACTCCTTAGGGGCAACATTCCATTAGCCTGATTACCTGCTGCACCTGTGTCCTAGATTTGTGTTTTGTACGTAAGTGGCCTCAAACCCCTTTGCGTGGTAGATTACTGTAGGTTTTCTGAGTTTTAAAAAATATTATGTTCTTTTGTTCTTCCTTCCAAAATGAACAACTTGACAATTTCCAACATTATGCTCCTTTTGCCAGCTTTTAACCCACTTACTTAACCTATCAATATCTACCTTAAACTGATTGCATCCCTCCCACAATCTGCCTTTCCACCTATTTTATTTTCATCTGCAAATTTGGCTACAGTACATCCACTTCCTTTCTCTAAGCCATTTAATATATATTGTAAATAATTACACTCTGAGGACTGATCCCTGTGGAACCCCACTGGTCACATGTCACCAACCTGAACAAGAATCCATTTTCACCACTTTCTCTTTTTTACCCTAAATTTTCTAACGATGCCAATATACTGCCTCCAACACTATGGGCTCTTATGACTTAGCCTTTTGAGAGATATCTTGTCAAATGCCTTCTGGAAGTCTAAATATGACAGTTTTTGGTTCCCCTCTATCCACTCTGGTTGAGACTTCTTCAAAAAAAAACTCTAATAAATTAGTCAGACATGATTTCCCTTTCATGAAGCTGTGCTGACTCTGCTTATTTCAATTATGATTTTCTGAATATTTGCTATTATTTCCTATGCAATTGAACCCACCCTCTTCATAATTTAGTTTAAAGCCCTATCTATAACCCTAGTTACATGATTTGCTAGGACTCTGGTCCCAGTATGATTCACGTAGAGCCTGTCCCATCCAAACGGATCACTCCTTCCCTGGTACTGCTGCCAATGAACCATGACATTGAATCCATCTCTCCCACACTGAGCTTTCACCCATGCATTTACCTCTTTAATCTTGTCCCTGTGCCAGTTAGTTAACGCTTTAGTAGTTGGAAATTATTGCCTTTTTTGTTTTGGTTCTGCTTTTTAATTTAGCCCTGAACTGTCTCATATTTCCTGAACAGAACCTTGTTTCCTGTTCTACCTGTAGTGCTGGTACCTATATATGCATGACAATTAGATCTTTTCCCCTTCTATTCCAAGTTCCTCTGCAGCCCAGATGAGAGATCCTGAACCTGGCACCCCAGGCAGGCAACATGGCTCCTGCAGCATTACCTCCTGGATCACTCTATAGAAGAAGAAGAAGAAGAAGAAGAATACAGCGCAGTACAGGCCCTTTGGCCCTCGATGTTGCGCCGATCCAAGCCCACCTAACCTATACTAACCCACTATCCTCCATATACCTATCCAATGCCCGCTTAAATGCCCATAAAGAGGGAGAGTCCACCACTGCTACTGGCAGGGCATTCCATGAACTTACGACTCGCTGAGTGAAGAACCTACCCCTAACTTCAGTCCTATATCTACCCCCCCTTAATTTAAAGCTATGTCCCCTTGTAATACCCGACTCCATACGCGGAAAAGGTTCACACTGTCAACCCTATCTAACCTCCTAATCATCTTGTACACCTCAATCAAGTCACCCCTAAACCTTCTTTTCTCTAATGAAAACAGCCCCAAGTGTCTCAGTCTTTCCTCATACGATCTTCCTTCCATACCAGGCAACATCCTGGTAAACCTCCTCTGCACCCGTTCCAGTGCCTCCACATCCTTCCTATAGTATGGCGACCAAAACTGCACACAATATTCCAGATGCGGCCGCACCAGAGTCTTATACAACTGCATCATGACCTCAGGACTCCGGAACTCAATTCCTCTACCAATAAAAGCCAGTACGCCATATGCCTTCCTCACCGCACTATTTACCTGGGTGGCAACTTTCAGAGATCTGTGTACATGGACACCAAGATCCCTCTGCTCATCCACACTACCAAGTATCCGACCATTAGCCCAGTACCCCATCTTTTTGTTATTCTTCCCAAAGTGAATCAACTCACACTTAGCTACATTGAATTCCATTTGCCACCTTTCTGCCCAGCTCTGCAGCTTCTCTATATCCTGCTGTAACCTGCCACATCCTTCCTCACTGTCAACAACTCCTCCGACTTTCGTATCATCCGCAAACTTGCTCACCCAACCTTCTAACCCCTCTTCCAGGTCATTTATAAAAATGACAAACAGCAATGGTCCCAAAACAAATCCTTGCAGAACACCGCTAGTGACGGCACTCCATGAAGAAACTTTGCCATCAACTACTACCCTCTGTCTTCTTCCATCCAGCCAACTCCTAATCCAAACCTCCAACTCACCCTCAATGCCATATCTCCGTATTTTCTGCAGTAGCCTACCATGGGGAACCTTATCAAACGCCTTACTAAAATCCATATATACCACATCTACCGCTTTCCCCTCATCAACCTCCTTCGTCACCTTTTCAAAGAATTCAATAAGGTTTGTGAGGCACGACCTGCCCTTCACAAAACCATGCTGACTATCCATGATCACATTATTCCTATCCAGATGTGCATAAATCCTATCCCTTACAATTCTCTCTAAGACTTTGCCCACAACAGAAGTGAGACTCACCGGCCTATAGTTACTAGGGTTATCCCTACTCCCCTTTTTGAACAAGGGAACCACATTTGCTATCCTCCAGTCTTCTGGCACTACTCCTGTAGACAAAGAGGACATAAAAATCAAGGCCAATGGCTCTGCAATCTCCTCCCTTGCTTCCCAGAGAATCCTAGGATAAATGCCATCAGGCCCAGGGGACTTATCTATTTTCACCTTTTCCAGGATTTCCAACACCTCTTCTCTACATACCTCAAAGCCATCCATTCTACTTATTTGTGACTCAGTATTCACATCGACGACAATGCCCTGTTCCTGAGTAAATACTGAAGAAAAGTATTCATTCAGTGTCTCCCCAATCTCTTCCGCCTCCACACGCAATTTCCCACTACTATCCTTGACTGGACCTATTCCTACCCTAGTCATTCTTTTATTCCTATCTGCCTGACCCTGACAATTGACTGAATTTTGAAGTAGTAGTCTAAGGACTGCAATTGCCCCCTGAAACACAGCATACAGGTATCCTCCCTGATGTGTCAGAGTGTTTGAAAGTTGAACTCCAGCTTATCAAGTCTAAGCTGGAGATCTCAAGCAAGCAATATTTGCTACAGGTGTAGTTACTACATACCACATCAGCCCGTTGACCAACTCCCACATCATGCAAAGAACAGTACAGCTTGGAACAGGCCCTTTGGCTCACCAAGCCTGCTGCAACACACACCTTTCTAAGCTAAACCCTTTTACCCCTATGTAGTCCATATCCCTCTATCTGTCAAGATGCCTCTTAAATGTTGCAATTGTATTTGCACATACCGCCTCCTCTGGCAGCAGGATCCAGGCATTTACCACAGTGTTTTTTTTTTAAAAATTGCCTTTCTGAACTCCTTTTTAACTTTCCCTATGTCCTCTAGTATTTGACATTTCTCTCCTGGGGAAAAAAAATAGTCAACTCTCCATTCTATTTGTGCCTCTCATAGTTTTGTCAACTTCTTTCAAGTCACCCCTCAGTTTCTGATGCTCAAATGAAAACAAATTGGGTTTGTCCAATCTCCTCATAGCTATTACTTTTCAAACCAGGCAACGTCCTGGTAAGCCTTTTCTGTACTCTCTCCAAAGCCTCCACATCCTCTAGTAATTGATCAGTTCTGGATATAATATTCCAAATGTGGCCTATCTAAAGTTCTACAAAGCTGCAACATGATTTGCCAATTACAGGCATCCCCCGTATGCACAGATGATACGTTCCAAGACGTACCTTAAATGCGCGAAACCACGAATAGTAGCGAACCCTATCATTTAAATGGGAAATTTACCTCCCCAGCAGCCCCCTGGAATTATTTCCGTAATGTTCCATTAATATTTTCAGGCAGCGGTAAACCGTGGTTAACTGAAATTGCAGAACATAGAACATTTATAGCGCAGTACAAGCCCTTTGGCCCTTGATGTTGCACCAACCTGTGAAACCAATCTGAAGCCCATTTGACCTACAGTATTCCATGATCATTCATCTGTTTATCCAATGACCATTTATATGCCCTTAAAGTTGGCAAATCTACTACTGTTGCAGGCAGGGTATTCCACACCCTTACTACTCTCTCAGTGAAGAACCTACCTCTGAAATCTGTCCTATATCTATCACCCCTCAGTTTAAAGATATATGTCCCCTCATGCTAGCCATCACCTGAGGAAAAAGGCTCTGACTGTCCACCCTATCTAATCCTCTGATCATCTTGTACGTCTCTATTAAGTCATCTCTCCACCTTCTTTTCTCCCACGAAAACAGCCTCCAGTCCCTCAGCCTTTCCTCATAAGACCTTCCCTCCATACCAGGCAACATCCTGGTAAATCTCCTCGATGCCCTTTCTAATGCTTCCACATCTTTCCTATAATGCGATGACCAGAACTGTATGCAACACTGCAAGTGCAGCTACACCAGAGTTTTGTCCAGCTTCAACATGACCTCATGGCTCCGAAATGCAATCCCTCTACCAATAAAAGCTAACACACCATATGCCTTCTTAACAACCCTATCAACCTGGGTGCAACTTTCAGGGATTTATGCACACGGACACTGAGATCTCTCTGCTCATTTGCAGTACCAAGAGTATTACCATTAGTCCAGTACTCTGTATTCCTGGTACTTCTTCCAAAGTGAATCACCTCGCACTTGTCCGCATTAAGCTCTATTTGCTACCTCTCAGCCCAGCTCTGGCGCTTATCTATGATCCTCTGTAACCTGCAACATCCTTCAGCATTATCCACAACTACACCGATCTTAGTGTCATCTGCAAATTTACTAACCCGTCCTTCTATGCCCTCATCTAGGTCATTTATAAAAATGACAAACAACAGTGGCCCCAAAACAGATCCTTGCTGATTACCAGTAGTAACTGAACCCCAGGATGAACATTTCCCATCCACCGAGGAGAAAGTGAGGTCTGCAGATGCTGGAGATCAGAAAATGTGTTGCTGGAAAGGCGCAGCAGGTCAGGCAGCATCCAGGGAACAGGAGAATCGACGTTTCGGGCATAAGCCCTTCTTCCACCACCCTCTGTCTTCTTACAACTAGCTAATTTAGATTAGATTACTTACATTAGATTACTTACAGTGTGGAAACAGGCCCTTCGGCCCAACAAGTCCACACCGACCCGCCGAAGCGCAACCCACCCATTCCCCTAATTTACCCCTTTACCTAACACTACGGGCAATTTAGCATGGCCAATTCACCTAACCTGCACATCTTTGGACTGTGGGAGGAAACCGGAGAACCCGGAGGAAACCCACGCAGACACAGGGAGAATGTGCAAACTCCACACAGTCAGTCGCCTGAGTCGGGAATTGAACCCAGGTCTCTGGTACTGTGAAGCAGCAGTGCTAACCACTGTGCCACCGTGCCGCCCTTTTTTTTTAAAAAAATTTTTAATCTTTTCTAAAAAATATCACTGCACCTCAAGATTAGATTTCTGATCCAAACTTCTAAATCACCCTTAATCCCATACCTCTGTATTTTGTGCAATAGCCTACCGTGAGGAACCTTATCAAACGCTTTACTGAAATCCATATTCAAACTTCAGCCGCTTTATCCTCATCCACCTGTTTGGTCACCTTCTCAAAGAACTCAATAAGGTTTGTGAGGCAAGACCTACCCTTCACAAAACCGTGTTGACTATCCCTAATCAACTTATCCCTCTCTAGATGATTATAAATTCTATCTCCTTATAACCTTTTCCAACACTTTATCCACAACCGAAGTAAGGCTCACTGGTCTATAATTACCAGGGGTTGTCTCTACTCCCCTTCTTGAACAAGGAGACAACATTTACTATTCTCCAGTCTTCTGGCACTATTCCTGTAAATAATGACAAAATAAAGATCAAAGCCCAAGGCTCTGCATTCTCCTCCCTAGCTTTCCAGAGAATCCTAGGATAAATCCTATCTGACCCAGGGGACTTATCTATTTTCACACTTTCTAGACTGCTAACAGCTCCTTCTTATGAACCTCAATCCCATCTAGTCTAGTAGCCTGTATCTCAATATTCTCCTCGACAACATTGTCTTTTTCCTGTGTGAATACTGATGAAAATTATTTATTTAGCACCTCTTCTAACTCCTCTGACTCCATGCACAACTTCCCACTAATGTACTTGACTGGCCCTAATCTTAGAAGAAAGTGAGGACCGCAGATGCTGGAGAGTGGGGTACTGGAGAAGCAGGAGAATCAACACCCCGGGCAAGAGCCTGATGAAGGGTCCTTGCCCAAAACATCGACATCCACATGGGCATTCCGCACTCTTACCACTCCGAGTAAAGAACTTGCCTCTGACATCTGTCTTAAATCTATCACCCCTCCATTTATAGTTATCCCCCCTTGTACAGGCTGACATCATCATCCTAGGAAAAAGACTTTCACTGTCTATCCTATCTGATCATCATCTTGTAAAAGCCTATTTGTATAACATGGCTTTGTGCGTGGAAAATCATGTCTCACTAATTTGAGTTTTTTGAGGAAGTAACAAAAAGGATTGATGAGGGTAGAGCAATGAATATGATCTATATGGACTTCAGTAAGGTGATTGGCAAGGTTCCTCGTAGTAGACTGATCAGCAAGGTTAAATCACATGGAAGAGGAGAAAGTGAGGTCTGCAGATGCTGGAGATCAAAGTTGAAACTTTATTGCTGGAACAGCACAGCAGGTCAGGCAGCATCCAGGGAACAGGAGATTCGACGTTTCGGGCACAGGCCCTTCTTCAGGAATGAGCAGAGAGTGTTCAGCAGGAGAAGATAAAAGGTAGGGAGGAGGGACTTGGAGGAGGGGCGTTGGAAATGTGATAGGTGGAAAGAGGTCAAGGTGAGGGTGATAGGTTGGAGTAGGATGGAGGCGGAGAGGTCAAGAAGAAGACTGCAGGTCAGGAAGGCGGTGCCGGGCTGGAGGGATCCGGCTGAGACAAGGTGGGTGGGGGGAGGGGGGATGAAGAAACTGGTGAAGTCCAAGTTCATCCCCTGCGGTTGGAGGGTTCCCAGTCGGAAGATAAGACGCTCCTCCTCCGACCGTCGGGTTGTTGTGGTTTGGCGGTGGATGAGTCCAATGACCTGCATATCCTCGGTGGAGTGGGAGGGGGAGTTGAAATGCTGTGCTACAGGTTGGTTGGGTTGGTTCGTCCGGGTGGCCCAGAGGTGCTCTCTGAATCGCTCCGCAAGTAGGCGGCCTGTCTCCCCAATATAGAGGAGGCCACACCGGCTGCAGCGGATGCAGTAGATGATGTGGGTGGAGGTGCAGGTGAATCTGTGGCGGATATGGAAGTTTCCTTTGGGGCCTTGGAGAGAAGTGAGGGGGGAGGTGTGGGCGCAAGTGTTGCACCTCCTGCAGTTGCAAGGGAAGGTGCCGGGAGTGGAGGTTGGGTCGGTGGGGGGTGTGGATCTGACAAGGGAGTCGCGGAGGGAGTGGTCTCTACGGAAAGCTGATAGGGGAGGGGAGGGAAATATATCCTTGGTGCTGGGGTCTGTTTGGAGGTGGCGGAAGTGACGGCGGATGATGCGCTGTACATGGAGATTGGTGGGGTGGTAGGTGAGGACCAGTGGGGTTCTGTCCTGGTGGCGGTTGGAGGGGCGGGGCTCAAGGGCGGAGGAGCGGGAAGTGGAGGAGATGCGGTGGAGGGCACCGTCGCCTACGTCGGGGGGGGAATTGCGGTCCTTGAAGAAGGAGGCCATCTGTGTTGTACGTATTTTGAACTGGTCCTCCTGGGAGCAGATGCGGCGGAGACGAAGGAATTGGGAGAATGGGATGGCGTTTTTACAGGGGTCAGGATGGGAGGCGGTGTAGTCCAGGTAGCTGTGGGAGTCGGTTGGTTTGTAGTAGAATCACATGGAATACAGGGAGAATCAGCAATTTGGATACAGACTGGCTCGAAGATAGAAGACAGAAGGTGGTGGTGAGGGTTGCTTTTCAGACTGGAGGCCTGTGACCAGTGATGGGCCACAAGGGTCAGTGTGCCAGAAAGATTGGTGCTGGGTCCACTGCTTTGCGTCACTTAGATAAATGATTTGGATGTAAACATAGGTATGGTTAGTAAGTTTGCAGATGATACCAAAATTGGGGTTGTCGTGGAGGCGAAGAAGGTTACCTCATACTACAACAGGATCTTGATCAGATGGGTCAGTGGTCTGAGGGTAGCAGATGGAGTTTAATTTAGATAAATGTGAGGTGTTACGTTTTGGAAAGGCAAATCAGGGCAGAACTTATACACTTAATGGTAAGATCCCGGGGAGTGATGCTGAACAAAGAGACCTTGGAGTGCAAGTTCACAGTTCCTTGAAAGTGGAGTCTCCAGTAGATAGGATAGTGAAGAAAGTGTTTAGTATGTTTTCCTTTATTGGTCAGAGCATTAATGATAGGAATTGGGAGGTCATGTTGTAGCTGTATAGGACATTGGTAAGGCCACTTTTGGAATATTGTGTGCAATTCTGGTCTCCCTCCTATAGGAAGGATGTTATGAAACTTGATAGGGTTTAGAAAAGATTTACAAGGATGTTGCCAGGGTTGGAGAGTTGAGCTATAGGGAGAAGCTGAATAGGCAGGGGCTGTTGTCCCTGGCACATCAGAAGCTGCGGAGTGACCTTATACAGGTTTATAAAATCCTTAAATGCATGGATAGGGTAAATAGGCATGGTCTCTTCCATGGATTGGGAAAGTCCAGAACTAGAGGGCATAGGTTTAGGGTGAGAAGGGAAAGATTTAAAACTGACCTAAGGGACAACCTTTTCACAATGAGGGTGATGCGTGTATGAAGTGGGCTGCCAGAGGAAGTAGTGGTGGCTGGTACAGTTACAACATTTAAAAGGCATCTGATGGGTATATGAGTGCGAAGGGTTTAGAGGGGTATGGGCCAAGTGCTGGCAAATGGGACTAGATTAATTTAGGATACCTGGTCGGCATGGACGAGTTGAACCAAAGAGTCTGTTTTCCATGATGTACATCTCTATGACACACTCTATTTGTCAGATCTTTCGTAAACATTGCTATTGTCAAATGTCCCCTATTAATTCTAACCTTGGGGAAAGACTCCAACTATCCATTCTATCCATGCCACTCATAATTTTATAAACTTTTATTAGGTTGCCCCTTGTCCTTTGTTCATGTGACAACCAAGTTTGTCCAATCTCTCCTTATAGCTAACATCCTCCCAATGAGGTAACTCCTTGGTAAACCTTTTCGATATCCTTTCCAAAGCCTCCACATCCTTCTGGTTGTGTGGTAATCAGAACTGTACAACATATTCCAAATGTGGCCTAACTAAAGTTTTCGATACAGCTGCAACATGACTTCCCCATTTTTATACTCCATGCCTTGACCAATGAAGGTAACATGCATATGCCTTCTTGACTACCTTTTCCTCTTGCGTTATCACTTTCAAGGAACTGTGGACCTGTATGCCCAGATCTCTGTGTATGTTGATACTATTAAGGGTTCTGCCATTTGCTATATATTTCCTTCTTGCATTTGGTCTCTCAAAATACAAACTTATTAAACAGGTCACGCACGCACACACACACACACACAGTCCCAGCACTGATCCCTACAGAACACTGCTGGTCGTCCATCTGCAGACAAAGGGACCCTTCTACTCTCTGTCTTCTATAACTAAGCTAGTTCTGTCTCCATTTCACCAGTTCACTGTGGATCCCATGTGACTTCACCTTTTGTATCAGCCTGCCATGAAGGAACATATCAAAAGCTTTGCTAAAGTCCATATAGTCAATGTTCTAGCAGCCTGTCCTCATCAATCATCTTTGTCACTTCCTCAAAAAACTCAATTAGGTTTAAGAGACTCAACCTTCCCTGCAGAAAGCCATACTGCTGATCGTGAATACGTTCATATTTTTCCAAATGGTGAGTAAATCCTATCCCTAAGGATCTTCTCCAATGATTTCCCTAACACTGATGAAAGGCTCACCAGCATGTAATTTTCTGGATTATTGCCATTGCCCTTCTTAAAGGAACAATGTTAGCTATTCTGCAGTCATGTGGGATCTCTCCTATTACGAAGGAGGATACGAAAATTTTGTACAAGGCTTTGGCAATTTCCTCACCTGCCTCCCTCAGCATTCTGGGATGGATCCCTTCAGGTCCTGGGGACTTACCTACCTTAATATTTTTCAAAACATCCAATACCACTTTTTTGTGTTCACATGCAACATATCAACATCCCCCACCTCCCGAAATTCACATCTGTCATGTTCCTCTCCTTTGTGAATACTGATCCAAAGTATTCAGTAAGAACCTCACTCACTTCATCTGGCTCCATGCATAAATTTCCTCCTTTGTCCTTGAGTGGACCTACTTCATCCTAGGCTTCAATTTATCCTGTTAAAGGCCTTACAAACTATGAGCCAAAAAAAAGCAAAAGGCATCTTGGTAAAGACAGATGCAGTGTTAATTTAACACCTCAGCCATGCCTCTTATCTGTAAGTTGTAAATCCCTTTCTTTAGCCTCTAATCAGCCCTATGCCTACTTTTAACACCCTTTTACTATTTATGCACTTACAGAAAACTTGGGATTTACTTTCATGTTAGCTGTCAGTCTTTTTTTTGTTAATCTTTCTCTGCTTCTCATTTGCTTTGCCACCTCCCTGCTGAATCTTTGGTATTCAGCTTGGCTTGCAACTGTATTTAACACTTGATGCATATCATAAGCATTATTTTTCTTCTGGAACCTAATTTCTGTTCAAGTTGTCATCCAGGAAACTCCTGGATTTTTCTGTCCTATATTTCTCTTTTATGGGAGTATACCTTGACTGTCTCCTTTTTGAAGGTAGCCTAATGTTCATTTACTGTTTTGCCTGCCAACATTTGGTTTTAATCTATCTGGCCATGTTCTGTTCTTGCTCCATTGAAGTCCACTCTCTGTGAGTAGATTATTCTTATTCTGGATTGATCAATGTCATTTTCTACTGTCATCCTAATGATGACAATAAAGATCAAACCTTATGACATAATGATCAGTATCACTGGTGGTGGTTCTGAGTATTGTCTGGAAAGAATGTGGGCAGTGGAAGCATTCCTAGGATGTGGGAACTGAATGTTGTCTGGAAAGGATGCAGCAGATGAGAATCGTCAGGACTGCAGCAGGAAAACCGAGGAAAGCATTCTTGGGAGGAGAGGTGGGATGGTGAGCATTTTTTTGGGGGGAACTAGGGAGTGTCCGCTTAGGGCTTTTGACATACCTACTGCTGATCATTGTCCTATATCTGAGGTTAGCAATAGCAGAAAGCTGGAGTAAATGTATTCATAAGTATAGGGCATCAAGCTCACTGACATGAAGATCATTATTGTCAATGTTCATTGGTTGTCTGGGCATTGTAATTCTATCCATTAGAAGTTTGAACTTTCTAGGTAAATATTATACATGTATGTGAGTAGGAACTTCCTCCGGGTCACAAGTGGCAATGTATCAAAAAGCATTTACTGGTGCTTTATACCTAGAACATAAAGCATTATACATAGGAACAGAAGACTGCCATTCATTGAGATCATAGATACCTTTTGCGATATTATTTCATTTTAACTTTGTCATAGTAACAGAAAAAGATTTACTTCTGACCTCTTTAATTATTATAAGCAATAACCACGCTTGCATAAAAAATTATTTCACCACAGAAGATCAATGCTCCTTTAGAAATTGTCATTGTTAGTCAGCATTCTTAAACGTCATTGCTTGAATATACTTTATTTCCCCACAGTGGACCCTTTGGCAATTTGGCTCATGCAAGGTTGGCTATTTGTGAATGCACAATCATTTTGGCAGCCGACTCAAATCAAAGCTTTCTTACATGGAGTGCCATTGGGAAGGATGATTATTCTTGATTTATTTGCTGACAGTAATCCAGTATATACCTTCACTGAATCTTTCTATGGACAACCTTTTATATGGTGCATGTTGCATAATTTTGGTGGCAACATAGGAATGTATGGAACAATAGACACGATCAATAAAGGTCCTTTTGAAGCTCTGTCTTCTCCAAATTCTACCATGGTGGGCACAGGAATAACACCAGAAGGAATTGAACAGAATGATGTTGTGTATGAGCTAATGAATGAAATTGGCTGGTGCCAAAAACCTTTAAACCTCACAAAATGGGTTATGTCTTACGCACAAAGACGGTATGGAAAGAAAAATGATGATGCTATAGCTGCATGGTTGCTGCTATTTCAAAGTGTCTACAATAATACTTCGTATCGACGAGATCATAACCGAAGTCCGTTGGTTCACAGACCTTCTTTGAAACTGGATACTTCTTTATGGTATAATAAAAGTGATGTCTATGAAGCATGGAGACGAATGCAAGCAGCTGCTTCTGATCTGTTCTTTAGCGAGACTTTCAGATATGACCTTGTTGATGTGACAAGGCAATCTGTTCAGCTCTTAGTATCAGAATTTTATGAAGACCTCAAGAATGCATTCTTAAAACATTCCATTGTAGGGCTGCGTACCTCAGGAAATGTTCTCGTGAATAGTTTACTACCACAACTTGATAGTCTCTTGTCCAGCGACAGACACTTTATAGTCGGCCACTGGTTACAAACAGCTCAGTCCTTGGCAACAAATGAGGAAGAAGCAGAACTATACGAATTCAATGCCCGAAGTCAAATTACTCTTTGGGGACCAGGTGGGAATCTTTTGGACTATGCAAATAAGCAGTGGGGTGGCCTGGTTAATGATTATTATGCACTGCGTTGGGATCTCTTTGTATCAACACTTATTAAATGTCTTGAGAAGGGAATTCCCTTCAATCAAGCTCATTTCAATCAAATTGTCTTTCAAGTGGAGCAAGGATTTATCATCAACAAAGTAAAATATCCAGATAAACCTGTGGGAAATACCTATGAGATTGCAAAAGAATTGTTCCTAATGTATTATCCTCAGGCAATGAAAAGATTGATTAATCACAAATTCAGTCTTGATATGCACTCATTTTAAATTCTTTTAAATGATATATACCAGGTTACATACTGGTTCACTTTATTGAGTATGCACTTGAAAAATTTTTATAAAAATTCAAATTACTTATTTGGGGACTACGTGGGAATCATTTGGACTATGCAAATAAGCAGTGGGGTGATCTGGTTAATGATTATTACACACTGTGTTGCGATCTCTTTATATCAACACTTATTTAATGTCTTCAGAAGAGAAATGTTTATAAAAACTCAATTTGCTTTGTGCTAATATTTTCAACAATAAGAAATAAGATTTTAACCTATTTTTGTTAGTATTATCTGTCCAATGAATTCTGCATGGTTTAGCCTTTTGAAATCTTGAGACTTTTCAGTATTAATCATCTGTTTGTTGAAAATATTTTCAATCAACCAATTTTGTCAGATATATGGCCGAGGGCCCAATTACACTGAACAGCTGGCAATTGAACCCAAATTTTCAAGAACATTTCAGGCATGTTGCCTAAACTAAGATTTTCAAGAGTGCCCCTAAGTAAAAATGATCACAATTTTGATTTCATTTTAAAGGAGAGAAGAGGGAATTGAAGGTGAATATTTTAAACTCTAATAAGGACATTCATGAGGGTATGATGTTGGGAAATTAGGTCAAGGGATAAGTCAGTAGATATGCAGTGCCAACAATAAGGGAGATTTTAGAGCATTCTAAAATGATGCATTGTTGTGGTAAAGCAAAATTCTAAGGGAAGCACATACCATCCACAGCTAACCAAGAAAGTCAAAGATATATCCAGCTGAAAGCATATAATTCTGCAATGCTAAGAGTAAGGTTAGAAAATTGGATGGAATATTAAAAACAGCAAAGAATAACCAACATTAATAAGGAAAGGGAAATTAGAGTATAAAAACTCAAATAAAAAAACAAATAAAAGTTTCAATAGGTATTTAGAAACAAAATGGATAAATAAAGAATATTGGTCCTCTAGAGACTGTGTCTAGGGAATTAATAATATAGGGAAGTTGCAGATGAATTGAACAGATATTTTGCATCTGTCTTCACTGTACAGGATAAAATTAACATCCCAAAAATAATGGTGAAGTCTGAATCATTAAGGGATTTAAGAGAATCCTGTACTAGGATTCCTAAGGTTAACATGTAGGTTCATTTAGCAGTCAGGAAGGCTAATGTAACGTTAGCGTTAATTTCAAGAAGGACAGAATACAAGAGTAGGGATGTACTCCTGAGGCCGAATAAGAATCTGGTCATATTCCAATTGAAGTATTCTGAGTGGTTTTGAGCACCATCTCTAAGGAAGGATCTGCTGATCTTGGAGGGGGTGCAGAGGGGATCCAGAGGAGATTTACAAAAACGATTGCAGAGATAAAGAGCTTGTCGTATGAGTGATTGAGATTCTGGGTTTGTACTTGAAGTTTAGAATGATGAGGGTAGATTTCATTGAAACTTTCAGAATAGAGTGGACATAGAGAAGATGTTCCCACTAGCAAGAGAGACTAGGATCCAAGGATGCAGCCTAGGAGGCACAACCCTTTTGAAATGAGATGAGGAATTTCTTCAGCTAGAGAGTAGTTAATCTGTGTAACTCATTGCCACTCAAGGCTGTGGAGGTCAAGTCATTGAGTGTGATTAAGGCAGAGATAGGTTCTTGATTGGTGAGGGGATCAAAGGTTACAGGGAGAAGGCAAGAGAATGGGGCTGAGAGACATATAAGACCATAAGACATAGGAGTGGAAGTAAGGCCATTCAGCCCATCGAGCCCACTCTGCCATTCAATCATGGGTGATGGGCATTTCAACGCCTCTTACCCACACTGTCCCTGTATCCCTTAATTCCTTGCAAGATTAAGAATTTATCAATCTCTGCCTTGAAGACATTTAACGTCCTGGTCTCCACTGCCCTCCATGGCAATGAATTCCACAGGCCCACCACACTCTGGCTGAAGAAATGCATCCTCATTTCCGTTTTAAATTGACCCCCTCTAATTGTAAGGCTGTGCCCACGGGTCCTAGTATCCCCACCTGACGGAAACAAGTTCCCAACGTCCACCCTTTCTAAGCCATGCATTATTTTGTAAGGATTCTAAATGGGGCCTAACCAGAATTTTATAAAGTCTCAGTAACACATCGCTGCTTTTACATTCTAACCCCCTTGGCAACATTACATTTGCTTTCTTAACCATGGACTCAACCTGCAAGTCAACTTTTAGAGAATCCTGGACTAGCACTCACCGATTCCTTTGTACTTTGGCTTTATGAATTTTCTCACCGTTTAGAAAATAGTCTGTCCCTGTATTCTTTTTTCTAAAGTGCAAGACCTCTCATTTGCCAATTCTTGGACCACTCTCCTAAACTGTCTAAAATCTTTCTGCAGCCTCCCCACCTCCTCAGTACTACCTGCCTGTCCGCCTGACTTCGTATCATCAGTGAACTTCACCAGGATTCCCCCAGTCCCTTCAGCCAGATCATTAATATATAAAATGAACAGCTGCGGCCCCAACACTGAACACTGCGGGACACCACTTATCACTAGCTGCCATTCCGAAAAAGAACCTTTTATCTCAACTCTCTGCCTTCTGTCAGATAGCCAATCCTCAATCCATGCCAGTAGCTCACCTCGAACACTATGGGCCCTCACCTTACTCAGCAGCCTCCCATGAGGCACCTTATCAAAGGCCTTTTGGAAGTCTAGGTAGATAACATCCACTGGGTTTTCCTGGTCTAACCTACTTGTTACCTATTCAAAGAATTCTAATAGGTTTGTCAGGCAGGACTTCCCCTTGCTAAATCCATGCTGACTTGTTCTAATCCGACCCTGCACCTCCAAGAATTTAGAAATCTCATCCTTAACGATGGATTCTAGAATTTTACCTACAACCGAGGTTAGGCTAATCAACCTATAATTTTCCATCTTTTGTCTTGATTCTTCCTTGAACAAGGGGGTTACAACAGCGATTTTCCAATCATCTGGGACTTTCCCTGACTCCAGTAATTTTTGAAAGATTACAACCAACACCTCCATTATTTCTTCAGCCACCTCCCTCCGAAGTCTAGGATGTAGCCAATCGGGGCCAGGAAATTTATCAAGTATTAGACCTTTTAGCCTTTCTAGCACTTTCTCTTTTGTAATGGCTACCATACTCAACTCTGCTCCTTGACTCCCCTTAATTGTTGGAATATTACTCATGTCTTCCACTGTGAAGACTGACACAAAGTATTTATTAAGTTCTTCAGCTATTTCCTTATCTCCCATTACTAGCCTTCCTGCATGAATTTGGAGCTGCCCAGTTTCTACTTTTCCGTCTCGTTTGTTTCTTATTTATTGAAAGAAACTTTTACTGTCATTTTTAATATTACTGGCTAGGTTACCTTCATATTTGATCCTCTCCTTCCTTATTTCTCTTTCTTTTCCTCTGTTTGGTTTTGTAATCTTCCCAACCTTCTGATTTCCCAGTGCTCTTGGCCACTTTATAGGCTCTCTTTTTGTATGATACATTTTCTGACTTCCTTTGTCAGCCATGGCTGTCTAATTTCCGCCCCCCAGATAATCTATCTTCTTTTTGGGATGAACCTCTGTACTGTGTCCTCAATTACACCCAGAAACTCCTGCCATTGTTGCTCTACTTTCTTCCCCACTAGGCTCTGCTTCCAGTCAGTTTTCGTCAGTTCCTCTCTCATGCCCCTGTAATTACCTTTATTTAACTGTAATGCCATTATATCCGATTTTGCCTTGTCTCTCTTTCAAACTGCAGACTAAACTCTACCATATTATGATCACTGCCTCCTAAGTGTTTCCTTACTTTAAGATCCACCAGCAACATTATTCACCCAGACCATTTGCATATTGAAGTCTCCATGATCACCGTGACCTTGCCTTTCTGACATGGCCTATCTATTTCCTGGTACATCTTGCACCCCTAGTCCTGGCCACTGCCGGGAGGTCTGTTTTGCCTTTGTGGTTTCTCAACTCCACCCCCACACCCATATCATCTGACCTTACGTCAATCAGTGCTATAGATTTAATTTTATTCTAAACTAACAAGGCAACCCTGCCCCCTCTGCCCATCTCTCTGTCTTTTCAATGAGACGAATGACCTAATTCTGCTCCAATATTTGATGATGTTATGGAATCAAGATGAAAGGCAGAGAGGAACTTGAAACAATTTCCATGCTATGAAAACACTATCATTGAGGACTTTGTTTTAAAGAATTATGGAGAAATGAATCTACTTCAGGATTAGTTTTAAAATCACTGTAAGGCCCTTGGGTGATGATTTTTCTTTTTTAACAAGGCATGTTGAAAATTGTGACTTCAAATAATTACATGTCCTTCTTAGAACATCACTTACCTGAGTATTGTAGCTATCTTGTTTGAACATTGTGGCTTAGAATTGATTTTGTTCGGATTTTAACTGGGGCCAGCATGCTAACAAATTACTTGCTCAGCTGGTGTTCCCTATTGCTGAATGATCTTCGTGGTGATTTCAGTATAAAATGTGATTGTTCTTCTGGAGGACTGACCTGAAGAACTACTTATATTATTTCCTAAGCAAGCTATGTCTGCAAAACCCCAGAGTAATAATGCATGATTAGTAACTTGCCAATCGGTGCAAAATTGAAAGACTTTGAAATATTGTGTGCCTTGTCCTTTTTTGCCTTCAATTATAATCACCATTGGCCATGATGTTTTTCTCTTTAAAGTGAATCTCTGCAGAGAGATTATTTCTCTCCTTTTACCTGATGTGTTTGTGTACTTTGGGTTATTAAGAAGGGTAAACAATTGTGTTTTAATTTTTCATATTGTGTCAACCAACTCTGCATCTTCATTGAGTATTGTTTTATAATAAATTGATAATTTTGTGTATATTGAAGAAACCTGGTTGATCTTTTCATTATAAGTCTAATATGGATACAGCATACAATTGGCTATGTCAGGCCTTGGGTAATTGTTTTGTTTTGCGCTTAATCCATAGAGTAATGGAATTACAGGTATAGAGTCACAGAGATGTACAGCATGGAAACAGACCCTTCGGTCCAACCGGTCCATGCCAACCAGATACCCCAACCCAATCTAGTCCGACCTGCCAGCACCCGGCCCATATCCCTCCAAACCCTTACTATTCATATACCCATCCAAATGCCTCTTAAATGTTGCAATTGAAGTAAAGGCAACAGGTCCTAACAAAATTATTAGAACTAAAATCCCAGTGGACTTTGTCCTGTGGTGTTTCAAAATTAGTGGCAGTTGAACTAATAGGTACATGACTTTCTCAAATTGTTGCAGTACTTGGGGATTAAGTACACCCACAATGCTGTTAAGGAAGGGAATTCCAGTATTCTGACCCAGCAAGATGGAGGAGGTCCTATATAGCTCCAAGTCAAAAGGGTCAGGGAATTTGTCAGTGGTGGTGTTCCCATGCATCTGCTGCCCTTCGACTTCTAAGTGGTAGAGGACAGGAGTGTTGTAGGTGCTGTCAGAGGGAATTTGGCAGGTTGCTACATTATGTTCTATAGATAATACACACTGGTGTCAGTGTTTGGTAGTTGAGGGAGTGAATCTTGAAGGTGATAGATGGGATGCCAATCAAAAGTACCACTTCATCTTGAATAGTGTCACCACCTTGAGTACTGTAGGAGCTGCACTTAAGCAATTGGGTAGCACTTCATACTCAGCTTTGATCACATTACAGCCTTGGTTCAAATAGGGTCAAAAGAGCGAAATGCAAGAGGTGCGTGAGAGTGAATGCCCTCAACATCAAGGCTGCATTTTATCATATGTGGCATCAAGGAGCCTAAGCAAAACTGCAGTCAATAGGAATCTGAAGAAAACCCTCTGCTATTTGGAGTTATATCTGGCACAAAGGAAGAGGTTTGTGGTTGTGGTTATCGAGATCAATCATCTTAGATGATCTGGAACTATGCAGGAGGTCGTCTGGTGAAAATTTTCTAATCAATCTGTTCAAAGATGTCATTGCACACCTCTAGAGCAGATGGGACTTGAACCCAGGTCTCCTCATTTAGAGATAGGGACACTGCCATTGTATCACACGAGCCCCTTGCACTTTCTCAGAGTAATTTTAGTGACTTGAAGATGATCACAATCTTTAATAGGTGGTAAATTGAACTGTAACACTCAATTTCTTTGAGTTGACATTAACTGGGAACTTATCTGGACTAGGTATAGATATTTTTTGGTCAATATGTTCAGCAAAGTTATTACACACCTTTTGGAGATGATGGGACTTGAAACTCAGCTTTCTGGTTTAGAGATAGGGACAGAGTTGAGAATTTGATGCTGGAAAAGCAGCACAGAGCACAGCAGGTCAGGCAGCATCTGAAGAGCAGGAGAATCGATGTTTCGGGCATAAGCCCTTCATCAGGAATGAGGCTTATGGGCCGACAGGTTGAGAGATAAATGGAATAGGGATGGGAGTGGGGTTGGGGGGGGGGGGGGGGAAGGTAGCTGAGATTGTAATAGGTAGGAGAAGGTGATAGGGAGGGTTGAGCGGATAGATAGGAAAGGTGATGGACAGGGCGGGGGGGGTGGTGCCAAGTTGGAAGTTTGGGACTGGGATAATGTAGGGGGAGGGGAAATGAGGAAACTGTTGAAATCCACATTTATCCTGTGTGGTTGTAGGGTCCCAAGGAGGAATATGAGGTGTTCTTCCTTCAGGCATTGGGTGGTAACGGTTTGGCGGTAGAGGAGGCCCAGAACCTGCATGTCCTTAATGGAGTGGGAGGAGGAATTGAAGTTTTCAGCCACGGGGGGTGGGGTTGGTTGGTGCGGGTGTCCCAGAGATGTTCTCTGAAACGATTCGCAAGTAGGCATCCTGTCTCCCCGATATAAAGGAGACCACATCGGGTGCAACGGATATAGTAGATGACATTGGTAGTGGTACAGGTAAATTTCTGTCAGAAGTGGAAAGTTCCTTGGGGCCTTGGACGGGGATGAGGGGTGAAGATTTTGCACTTCCTGTGGTGGCAGGGAAAGGTGCCAGGGTTGGTCACTTTTTCCTAGAGATAAGGACAGTACCACTGTACCAGAAGAGCCCTTTGCAATTCCCTTGTGTAATGTCCTAGGCCCAACCATTTTCAGCTGCTTCATCTATGACTGTCCTTCCTATTCATTAGGTCAGAAATGGAGATGTTCAGCACCCATTTGTGATTCCTCTAATACTGAATCACACCATTCCAAATTTTGCAAGACCTCGACAACATCCAGGCTGGTGTTGAAAAGTGGCGAGTACAGATGAACATGGAACAACAGATAGACCATTTTGCCCTTACTCTAGATTAGAGTGGTGCTGGAAAAGCACAGCAGTTCAGGCAGCATCCGAGGAGCAGGGAAATCGACGTTTTGGGCAAAAGCCCTTCATCAGGAATAGAGGCAGAGTGCCTGCAGGGTGGAGAGATAAATGAGAGGAGGGTGGGGCTGGGGAGAAAGGAGCATAGAGTACAATAGGTGAATGGGGGTGGGGATGGAGGTGATAGGTGAGAGAGCAGGGTGGAGTGGATAGGTGGAAAGGAAGATAGGTACGTAGGGGACAGTGCTGAGCTGGAAGTTTGGAACTGGGCTGAGGTGGGGGAAGGGGAAGTGAGGAAACTGGTGAAGTCCACATTGATGCCCTGGGGTTTAGATTAGATTAGATTGCTTACAGTGTGGAAACCGGCTCTTCGGCCCAACAAGTCCACACCGACCCTCTGAAGAGCAACCCACCCTGATACATTCCCCTACATTTTCACTTTCACCTAACACTACGGGCAATTAAGCATGGCCACTTCACCTAACCTGCACATCTTTAGACTGTGGGAGGAAACCCATGCAGACACGGGGAGAACGTGCAAACTCCACACAGACAGTTGCCCGAGGCAGGAATTGAATCCGGGTCTCTGGCGCTGTGAGGCAGCAGTGCTAACCATTCCTGTGCTGTACAGTTCTAAGTTCTATTCATAACATAGTTGCTTTATTAGAGCAAAGTTAAACTACAAGGTAATCTAATTAACAACCATAATTTAATCTGCTTTGAACCCTGTCCACACCACTCCTCTCATATAAAGACCAACAAACAGACACCAGTGAAATAAAGTGAAATGTAACTGGCCAGACTGAGCCAGACTTCATGATCCATGACATCACAGCAACACGGGATAGAATCTTGCTCAGTTTCTGAACATACCAATGCTTACAGCTACCTTCCAAGGACTATTCACTTAATACTTATAAATCAGATTCAATTCTCTGAACTTTCAATAAGTTGGTAATGAGTGGATAAGCAGGGAGCAATCAAATCTCCTCCTTATAGCTTTCACCGGCTCACTCCTTCTGACTTAAATGCAGTTCAAAAACCAATTTAAACATTAGGTTTTTTTTTCATTCTTTGTTAGACTGATTGACACCAATTAATATCCAAACATCTGCCATCTGTTTGAGCGCAATGTATTTCCACAACTGAAATGTCTTTCGAGTAATTTGAACAAGAGTCAATGTGGTTGCTGGCCTCATAAACTAAATAAAAAATAAACTACTGTTCACAGTCCAAAGATTACCTCCAGCTCTCAGCACACAGTTTACAGCTCCCAACCGAAAATGATAAAAAATAAAATAATGAAAGTGCGAAAATATGTAAATATAGTGGTACAAGAGGAGGTAAGAGGCTAGGCATTCTGCAGCAAATAATTTACCTCCTGACGTCCCAGAGCTTTGATTAGATTACTTAGTGTGGAAACAGGCCCTTCGGCCCAACAAGCCCACACCAACCCTCCGAAGAGCAACCCACCCAGACCCATTCCCCTACATTTACCCCGTCACCTAACACTACGGGCAATTTTAGCATAGCCAGTTCACCTAACCTGCACATTTTTGGACTGTGGGAGGAAACCGGAGCATCTGGAGGAAACCCATACAGACACAGGGAGAATGTGCAAACTCCACACAGACAGTTGCCTGAGGCAGGAATTGAACTCGGGTCTCAGGTGCTGTGAGGCAGCATGCTAACCACTGTGCTGCCCACGCTTGGCCACCATCTGAAAGGTACAACTCAGGAATGTGATAGAATACTTTCACACTTGCGTGGATCAGTGCAGTTTCAACAACACTCAAGGTTGACACCATTGCGGACAAAGCAGCCCATTGATTGGCACCATATCTACAAACATCTATTCCTTCACTACCAATGCTCAGGAGCAGCAGTGTGTACTACCTACAAGATGCATAGGTGAAGTTCACCAAGGTTCTTTGGACAGTACCTTCCAAATCCACAACCATCACCATCTCAAAGGACAAGGGCAGCTGATATATTGGAACACCACGACCTAAACGTTCCCCTGCAAGTCACCATCCTGACTTGGAAATACATTACTGTTCCTCCAGTGTCATTGGGCCAAAATGTGGATTTCCCTCCAGCATTATAGGTCTACTTACTGCATGTGGCCTGCAGTGATTCAAGAAGGCAGTTCACTACTACCATCTCAAGATCAACGAGAGGTCAGCTTTGAACAAAACACAATCATGACTTGTGCCTTGTAGATGGTATTGAGGACAGAGTGGGTGAGGTACTTGCCACAGAATTCATAGCATCTGACCTGCTCATGTAGCCACAATATTTATTTGACGGGTCAACATAGAGCTTTATTTTATTTTGAAGTTTATTTTAGTTGTTATCAATTTTCTTTTTATCAAAAATGAAAAAGTTTACTTTTCTCTGAACTGAACTCGATCTGCCACCTGTACATTCATTCTTCAAATTAATCTGCATTATCAAAGACACATTGTTAATCTTTACACAAGTGCCAACAACATCCATCTCTACCTCATCTTCTCTTTGCAGCTGAGAGGCAAATTATTACATGTAAAATATTTTTTTTAAATCAATCATTACATTACTCTTTTTACAAAATCCTGAAACTAAGTTTCAGCAAAGAAATAAAGGCAGTTTTTCCAAGGAAGTATGCAACTTAAGTTATAAGACTCAATCAGGTACATGGGAAGTTAATTGCTGCATGTTTATAAACTTTACTTTTTACAGGAGCTACTTGTTGGTTGTGTTCTGAAGAATTTAAAGTTAACCCAGCATCAGTGTAATAGTTTGTGAAAGTTTCCAGACTGTGAAAACCAGTTGAAATCTCCAAAATGTCCAATTGGAAAGAGGTATCCAGGCTGAACGAAGTCTTAAGCTGCCTTGGCAATTCAGGGTGAAAGGCTAGAAACAATCATTTTGTGTAAGAAATTAAAAAGTTAAACAAACATTGTTAGGAAAAGGGTTGGCTCTTTTTGCTGTTTAAATTAAGTTCTTCCAAAATTTCACATATCCCTGTTCCTTTTCTTTTGTGTAATAAACTTGTGTTTTTTGTGAAAATAAACATTGACAGCCTTGTGTTAATATGTTGAATGACTGAGCACAACAGTAATCATAGATTCATACAGGCAGAAAAGGTTCTTTGGCCTGTCTGTACCGACAGAACTACCACTAAAAGTCCTCTAATGCCAATTTCCTGCACTTGACCCATATCCTTGAATGTTATAATATTTGAAATACTCATCCAAATATCTTCTGAAGGTTGTAAGGTTACTAGCCTCCACTACCTTCCCAAGCAGTGCATTCCAGATTCCTGCCACCTGCTGAGTAAAAATGTTTTTTTTTCCCAAATCCCCTCTGAATCCCTTGCCTCTTATCCTAAAACTATGCTCCCTCATGACCGACCCCTCAACCAAGGGGAACAGCTGCTCTTTATTCACCTTGTCCATACCCCTCAAAATCTTATCCAATTCAATTATGTCTTCCCTTGTCTTCTCTGCTCTGAAGAAATCCTATCTAGTCTCTCCTTATAGCTCAATTTCTCTATCCCACATTGTTCTGGTGAACCTCCTCTGTACCATGTCTAGTCCTATCACATTCTTCCTGTAATGAAGTGACCAGAACTGTGACAGTACTCCAGTTTTAGCCTGACCAACACTTTGTACAACTCCCAACATTACCTCCTTGCTCTTTTATTTTATGCCATGACTTATTAAAGCAGGTGTCCCATGTGCTTTCTTAACTATCCTATTCATGTGCTCTGCTAATAATAATTCCAAGATCCTTCTGTTTCTCTAAGCCACCTAGTGCCCTACCAATCACTAAATACTCCCTCATCTTGTTTCTTCTTCCAAAATGCATCACCTCACACTTATCAGTGTTAAATACCATCTTCCACCGATCTGTCCATCTGACTAACACACTTCTTATAACCTACAACCATCTTCTTCACTATTAACCACTCTGCCAATCTTGGTATTATTTACAAATTTGCTTAACATTTCCCCCACATTTTCATCTACAGTATCTCATTTATGTATATCCAAACAATAAGGGTCTCACTACTGATTGTTGTGGTACCAAATAACTGGCCTCCAGTCTCTCAAACGATCTTCTACTACTACTTTTTGTGTCCTTTCCATATGTCACCTTAATTACCGTATTCACCTGCACTGTCAACTTCAGGGATTTGTGAATAATTACCCCAAAATCCCTCTGAGCTACACAATGTCCTGCCATTCATTAAATACTCTCATCTTGTTTCTTCTTCCAAAATGCATCATCTCACACTTGTTAGGATTAAATGTCACCTGAATAAGCCTTCCATATCTTCCTGTAGCCTACAAATATCTTCGCTATTAACCACACTACCAACCTTGATGTTATTTATAAACTTGGTTAACAGCTCTCCCCATCCCTCCCATATTTTCCTCCATATCATTTCTAGTTAATAAAATAACAGAGTAACAAACAATAAGGTTCCTAATACTGATCCTTGTGCTGAACGCTGGCCTCCAGTCACTTGGACAGCCTCTATCCCTACCTTTTGTGTCCTATTACGAAGCCAGTTTCTGATCCATCTCGCCAGATTTCCCTCAATTCATGTGCTTTAATCTTCTCAATCTGTCTCCGATGTGATACCCTGTCAAAAGCTTTGCTAAAATCCATATAAACTACATCAACTGAACTTTACTTAATCACGCATTTGATCACATGTTTGTAAAGTTTTACCAAATTTGTTAGGCGTGACCTCCCTCTAACAAATCCAGGCTGACTATCCCTAATTAATCCATGTTTTTCCAAATGGATATTAATTCTCTCCTTCAGAATTTTTTCTAATAGTTTCCCTACCACTGATATGAGATTCACCAGTCTGTATTTTCTTGTTCCATCTCTACTACCTTGCATGAAAAGTGAAACCATATTAGCTGCCCTCCAGTCCTCTGGTACTACCCCCGTGGCCAAAAGGGATTAAATATTCATGTCATAACCCCTGCAATTTCCTGCCTCGCCTCCCATAGCAGCAATTCATCTGGGCTAAGAATTTGTCTGTTTTAAGCCAGGCAGATCTACCAATACATCCCAATTTCTTACGTCAAATTTTGCAAGCTCCTCACACTCCCTTTTCTTGAATTTCATACCAACACTCTCCTTTTCCAGACTGAAGTTCAAAAAGAAGTCTTCATTCAACCCCCTTCCAATATCCTGCAACTTCACATACAGGTTGCCCCTTGGTCCCTCATAGGCCCTACTCTTTTGTGAGATAACCTCTTCCCTTTAATGTATTTATCAAATATTTTAGGATTGCCTCTAACACTGTTCACAAGTCCTTTGTCATGCCATCTTTTTGCTCTTCTAAATGGTTTCTGAAGTTCCCTCCTGCACTTCCTGTATTCCTTTAGGGCAGGAGCTGAATTGCTTCCTTTGGACTTGTTAAGAAACCGTCTCTTCTTTTTTATCCAGTCCTAAATTGTCCCTGATTTCTAGGGCTCTGTGAACTTATTGTTCCTACATTTCCCCCTAAAGGGTACATGTTGGACCTAAACTCTCCCCACTCATTTTTGAATGCCCCCCCACTCCCCATTTCTCTTCTTATCCACAAGGAACTGTTCCCAGTCTGCTGCTGCCAAATGCTGCTTTATTCTAATAAAATCTGCCATCACCCACTCCAAAGCCATCTTTTGCAGGCCATCTTTTTCCTTGTCCAGAACAAATTTGAACTGTACTGTGTTGTGGTCACTATCACCTAAATGTTCCCCCACTGTCACATCGAACACTTGTCCGTCTTCTTTCCCCAGAACCAGATCCAGCACTGCGCCATCCCTAGTTTGGCCTTCACATTGCTAGTAAAGCATCGATAGCCATAGGTGAGGTGCCGGAATACTGGAGGTTGGCTAACGTGGTGCCAATATTTAAGAAATGTGGTAAGGAAAAGCCAGAGAACTATAGACCAGTGAGCTTAATATCGGTAGTAGGTAAGTTGATGGAGGGAATCCTGAGGGACAGGATTTACATATATTTTGAAAGTCAAGGAGTCATTAGGGATAGTCAACATGGCTTTGTGCACAGGAAACCATGTCTCACTAACTTGGTCGAGTGTTTTGAAGAAGTAGCGAAAAGGATTGATGAGGGCAGAGTGGTGGACATGATCTATATCGAGAAAGTGAGGACTGCAGATGCTGGAGATCAGAGTCAAAAAGTGTGGCGCTGGAAAAGCACAGCCGGTCAGACAGCATCGGAGGAGCAGGAGAGTCAACGTTTCAAGCATAAGATCTTCATCAGCTCTTCATCTATATGGACGTCAGTTAGGTTTTCGACAAGGTTTCTCACGGTAGACTGGTTAGGAAGGTTAGATTACATGGAATGCATGGAAAACTAGCCATTTGGATACAGAACTGGCTTGAAGATAGAAGACAGAGCGTGGTGATGGAGGCCTGTGCCACAAGGATTGGTGCTGGGTCCACTGCTTCTAGACATTTATCTAAATGATTTGGATGTGAAAGTAGGGATATGGTTAGTAAGTTTGCAGATGACACCAAAATTGGAGGTGTAGTGAACAGCAAAGAAGGTTACCTCAGAGTAAGACCATAAGATATAGGGGTGGAATTAAGCCCATTCGGCCCATCTAGTCCACTCTGCCATTCAATCATGGCTGATGGGCTATTCATCTCCACTTACCCGCACTCTCCCCGTAACCCTTAATTCCTTGCCAGATTAAGAATTTATTGATCTCTGCCTTGAAAACATTTAACGTCACGGCCTTCACTGCGCTCTGTGGAAATGAATTCCACAGGCCTACCACTCTCTGGCTGAAGAAATGTCTCCTCATTTTCGTACAAAATTGACTCCCTCTAATTCTAAGGCTGTGCCCACAGTTCCTAGTCTTCCCATCTAATTGAAATAAATTCCCAGCGTTCACCCTTTCTAAGCCATGCATTATCTTGTAAGTTTCTATTAGATCTCCCCATAACCTTCTAAACTCTAATGAATACAATCCCAGGATCTGCAGCTGTTCATTGTATGTTAGGGATCATCCGTGTGAATCTCCACTGGACACGCTCCAGTGCCAGTATGTCCTTACTGAGTTGTGGAGCCCAAAATTGGACACTGTATTCTAAATGGGGTCTAACTAGAGCTTTATAAAGTCTCGTAAAGAGTACAACGGGACCTTGATCAGATGGCCAATGAGCTGAAGAGTGGCAGATAGAGTTTAATTTAGATAAATGCGAGGTGTTGCTTTTTGGGAAAGCAAATCTTAGCAGGACTTATACACTTAATGGTAAGGTCATAGGGAGTGTTGCTTGGAGACCTTTGAGTGCAGGTTCATACCTCCTTGAAAGTGGAGTTACAGGTAGATAGGAGTCTCACAGGAGTCACAGTGAAGAAGGCGTTTGGTATGCTTTCCTTTATTGGTCAGAGTATTGAGTACAGGAGTTGGGAGGTCATGTTGTGACTGTACAGGATATTGGTTAGGTCACTGTTGGAATATTGCATGCAATTCTGGTCTCCTTCCTGTTGGAAAGATGTTGTGAAACTTGAATGGGTTCATAAGAGATTTATAAGGATGTTGCCATGGTTGGAGGATTTGAGCTACAGGGAGAGGTTGAATACGCTGGGGCTGTTTTTCCTAGACCATTGGAGGCTGAGAGGTAACTTTATAGAGGTTTATAAAATCATGAGGTGTATGGATAGGATAAATAGATGAAATCTTTGCTGTGGGTTGGGGGAGTCCAAAACTAGAGTGCACAGGTTTAGGGTGAGAGGGGCAAGATATAAAAGAGACCTAAGGGGCAACTTTTTCACGCAGAGGGTGGTACATGTATGGAATGAGCTGCCAGAGGAAGTGGTGGAGGCTGGTACAAATGCACCATTTAAAAGGCATCTGGATAGGTATATAAATAGGAAGGGTTTGGAGGGATATGGGCCAGGTGCTGGTAGGTGGAACTAGATTGGGTTGGGATATCTGGTTGGCATGGACAAGTTGGACAAAGGGTCTGTTTCCATGCTATACATCTCTATGACTCTATGACAGGAATGCAGAATTCTGGGCTAATGGTAAAATTCTTGGCAGTGGAGATGAACAGAGAGATCTCGGTGTCCAGGTGCATAAATCTCTGAAAATTGCCACCCAGCTTGATAGGGTTGTTAAGGAAGCTTATGGTGCGTTGGCATTTACTAGTAGGGGGATTGAGTTTCAGAGCCACAAAGTCATGCTTCAGCTGTACAAGACACTGGTAAGGCTGTACCTGGAGTATTGTGTACAGTTCTGGTCACCGCATTACAGGAAGGATGTGGAAGCTTTGGAAAGGGTTCAGAGGAGATTTACTAGGATGTTGCCTGTTTTGGAAGGAAGGCCTTATGAGGAAAGGCTGAGGGAATTGAGGTTGTTTCTGTTGGAAAGAAGAAGATCGAAAGGTGACTTAATCGAGATGTATAAGATAATCAGAGGGTGAGATAAAGTGGACAGTGAAAGCCTTTTTCCTCAGATGGTGAAGGCTAACACAAGGGGACATAGCTTTAAATTGAGGGGTGATAGATTTAGGACAGATATCGGGGTAGTTTCTTTACTCAGAGAGTATTAGGGGCATGGGATGGCCTGCCTACAACAGTAGTAGACACGTGGACATTAAGGGCATTTAAATGGGCATTGGACATAAATATGGATAATAATGGAACGGTGTACAATAGATGGGCATCGCATTAATTTCACAGTTCGACACAACATTGAGGTCTGAAGGGCCTGTCCTACATTGTAACGTTCTATGATCTAAGTTCACAGTGAGGAACAACTCTTCAACATCCAATTTATCAATCCCCTTTAGCATTATGGGGCCTAGTGGTATTATTACTAGACTATTAATCCAGAAACACAGCTAATGTTCTGGAGACCCAAGTTCGAATCGCACCATAGCAGGTGAATTCAATAATAATCTGGAATTAAGAATCTACTGATGACCATAGAAGCATTGTCAATTGTCAGGAAAAGCTCATTTGCTTCAATAAAGAAATCTGCCATCCTTACCTGGTCTGGCCTATATGTGACTCCAGACCTACAGCAATGTGGATGCTCTCAATAGCCCTCGAAATGGTTTAGGGAGCCACCCCATTCAAAGACAACTAAGAATGGGCAATAAGTGCTGGCCAGACAGTGATGCCCACAACCCACAACTGAATTTAAAAAATATTATATATCTCAATCAGATTTCCTCCTCATTCTTCAGAACTTCAGCAAGTTCAAGCCCAAGCTATTCAATCTCTCCTTGTACAACAGCCTTTTCATCCCTGGAATCAACCAGGTGAACCTCCTCTAAACTGCCTCCAGTGCCATGACATTCTTTCTCAAGTGAAGAGATCAAAACTAGACACAATACTCCAGGTGTTGTCTCACCAATGCATTATATAATTATAACAACACTTCTCTACTTTTATAAGCCAGTCCTTTTGCAATAAATCTTCGAGGAGAAAGTAAGGACTGCAGATGCTGGAAATCAGAGCTGAAAATGTGTTGCTGGAAAAGCGCAGCAGGTCAGGCAGCATCCAAGGAACAAGAGAATCGACGTTTCAGGCATAAGCCCTTCTTCAGGAACCTTCAGCCCTTATTCCTGAAGAAGGGCTTATGCTCGAAACGTCGATTCTCCTGTTCCTTGGATGCTGCCTGACCTGCTGCGCTTTTCCAGCAACACATTTTCAGCTTTTGCAATAAATACCAAGATTTCTTGTTGTATGTTGCACCTGCACATCCACTTTCTGCAAATCATGCACAAAGACAACAAGATCCTTTTGCACTGACGCACTTTGGATCTGCTTCCCATTTAAATAATGATTTGCCCTTTTATTCGTCCTGCCAAAATGGGTAAACTTGCACTTATCCACATTAAACTCCATCTGCCAGATTCTGGCTTATTCTTCTAATCTATCAATGTTCATTTGTAAACTCTTTATCTCCTCACCATAGCCTGCTTTCCCAGCTATTTTATTATCATCCAACCAATTTTGCTATGTTATACTCTGTCCTTGTTTGGAAATCATTATATAGATTGTAAATAGTTGAGGTCCAAGAAATGAACCCTGCAGCATCCTACTACTTACAGTTTGCCATTCAGAGAAGGACCTATTTATCCGAACCTTCTGCTTCCTGTCAGTCAGCCAATCTTATATCCAAGCCAATATTCTACCCCTAAACCCCTGGAATCTCACCTTCTGGATCAGCCTTTAATGAGGCAGTTTGTCAAATGCTTTCTGGAAGTCAATATGTACCACATTCACTGGAGCTGAAAATGTGTTGCTGGAAAAGCGCAGCAGGTCAGGCAGCGTCCAAGGAACAGGAGAATCGACGTTTCGGGCTTAAGCCCATCTTCAGGAATGAGGAAAGTGTGTCCAGCAGGCTAAGATAAAAGGTAGGGAGGAGAGACTTGGGGGAGGGGCGTTGGAGATGCGATAGGTGGAAGGAGGTCAAGGTGAGGGTGATAGGCTAGAGTGGGGTGGGGGCGGAGAGGTCAGGAAGAAGATTGCAGGTTAGGAAGGCGGTGCTGAGCCGAGGGATTTGACTGAGACAAGGTGGGGGGAGGGAAAATGAGGAAACTGGAGAAATCTGAGTTCATCCCTTGTGGTTGGAGGGTTCCTAGGCGGAAGATGAGGCGCTCTTCCTCCAACCGTCGTGTTGCTATGGTCTGGCGATGGAGGAGTCCAAGGACCTGCATGTCCTTGGTGGAGTGGGAGGGGGAGTTGAAGTGTTGAGCCACAGGGTGGTTGGGTTGGTTGGTCCATGTGTCCCAGAGGTGTTCTCTGAAACGTTCCGCTAGTAGGCGACCTGTGTCCCCAATATAGAGAAGGCCACATCGGGTGCAGCGGATGCAATAAATGATGTGTGTGGAGGTGCAGGTGAACTTGTAGCGAATATGGAAGTATCCCTTGGGGCCTTGGAGGGAAGTAAGGGGGGAGGTGTGGGCGCAAGATTTGCATTTCTTGCGGTTGCAGGGGAAAGTGCCGGGAGTGGAGGTTGGGTTGGTGGGGGGGTGTGGACCTGACAAGGGAGTCACGGAGGGAATGGTCTTTTCGGAACGCTGATAGAGGAGGGGAGGGCAATATATCTCTGGTGGGAGGATCCGTTTGGAGGTGGCGGAAATGACGACGGATGATACGCTGTATATGGAGGTTGGTGGGGTGGTAGGTGAGGACCAGTGGGGTTCTGTCCTGGTGGCGGTTGGAGGGGCGGGGCTCAAGGGCGGGGGAGCAGGAAGTGGAGGAGATGCGGTGGAGGGCATCGTCGATCTTGTCTGTGCGGAAATTGCGGTCTTTGAAGAAGGAGGCCATCTGGGTTGTACGGTATTGGAACTGGTCCTCCTGGGAGCAGATGCGGCGGAGACGAAGGAATTGAGAATATGGGATGGTGTTTTTACAGGGGGCAGGTTGGGAAGAGGTGTAGTCTAGGTAGCTGTGGGAATCGGTCGATTTATAGTAAATGTCCGTGTTGATTCGGTCGCCCGAGATAGAAATGGAAAGGTCTAGGAAGGAGAGGGAGGAGTCTGAGACGGTCCAGGTGAATTTGAGGTCAGGGTGAAAGGTGTTGGTAAAGTGGATGGAACTGTTCAACCTCCTCGTGGGAGCACGAGGCAGCGCCGGTACAGTCATCGATGTAGCGGAGGAAAAGGTGGGGGGTGGTGCCAGTGTAGCTGCGGAAGATGGACTGTTCCACATATTCTACGAAGAGGCAGGCATAGCTGGGGCCCATGCGGGTGCCCATGGCTGCTCCTTTGGTTTGGAGGAAGTGGGAGGATTGGAAAGAGAAGTTGTTCAGGGTGAGGACCAGTTCAGTCAGTCTGTAGTCTGCCACTACAGACATCAAATTAACTGCTCTATAGTTTTACATATTTTACCTCATTTTTTGAATAACGGTGTCACATTAGCATGTTTCCAATCCATTGGTATCTTTTCAGAATCCAGGGAATTTTGAAACATAATAACTAATGCATTCACTATCTCTACTGCCACTTCCTTTAATACTCTAGGCTGCAGGCTATCAGTCCCCCAGTGACTTAACTGCCTTAAACACATCTGTTCATTTAATACCTTCTCCTTAGTTATAGTAAGTTCACCAGGTTCCTCTCCAATTATTGCAGTTTTCAGTGATGAAATTATTATCTTCCACTGTGAAAACAGAGACAAAATACTGGTTTAATGCCTCTACCCTTTCTGAGTTTCCCACTATTAACTTGCCATTTTCATCCTCTAAATGGGCCAATATTTACTTTCAATATTCTCTTCCTTTTTATATGTTTTTAGAAGCTTTTGTTATCAGTGCTTATGTTTTCTGCTAGTTTCCTTTCAACCCTCCAGAGTGCCACTAGCTTTTGCAGTATGATATGCCCTAGTGTTGCCTTTTGTTATCCTTCTTAAGCCATGGATTATTTTTTACCTTTTTACAATCCCTCTTCCTGTCAGGAACGTACTTTAATTGAGAGGTATTTCGTATCTCCCCAAACATTTGCCATTGTTCTTCATCTGCCCTGCCTTTAATACTTTGCCAGACAACCATGACCAACTCCTTCCTCTGAATTGCTCAACACTAAAAATCTAGTATACACTTTACTCTTTTGATTTGAATTTGAAACTCTAGCATGTTGTGACTACCTCTTCCAAGAGAATCCTTAATTACAAGACCATTTATCAATCCTTCCTCGTCGTGTAATAACAAATCTAATATAGTCAGTTCTCTGGTTAGCTCCATGACATGTTGCTCTAAGAAACAACCCCTCATACATTCTATGAACCTTTCCTTGAGGCCACCCTTGCCAAGTTGATTAATCCAGTCAATACGAATGTCAAAATCACCCATAATTACCCATTTGCCCTTCTCACAAGCCCTCATTATTTCCTGGTTTATACTATGCCCTACTTTGGAAGTATGGTTCAGGGGCTTGTAAGTTACTCCAACAAAGGGGTTTCTTTCCTTACTTTTTATTTCCACCCAGACAGATTTATCACTTTAGTCCCCAGAACTAATATAATTTACTAATACAGCCTTGATGTCACCCTTAACCAATAAAGCAACTTCACCTCCTACTCATTCTTGTCTATCATTTTGGAATAGAGTACCCATTGACATTTAGCTCCCAGTCTTGATCTCTTGTAACCATGTAATCCCCACCAATTCATACCCATTTGTCTCTATTTGTGCTGTCAGCTCATCAGTTTTATTCTGAATACTAAGCATATTTAAGTACAACATTTAAAAATAAGAATAAAGAAAATTACAGCACAGGAACAGGCCCTTCGGCCCTCCAAGTCTTTACCAATCCAGATCCGCTATCTAAACCTGTCACCTATTTTCTAAGGATCTGCATTGTCTGCTCCCTGCCCATTCATGTATCTGTCTCGATACATCTTAAATGACGCTATCGTGCCCGCCAGTACCATCTCCACTGGCAACACGTTCCAAGCACCCACCACCTTCTGCATAAAGAACTTTCCACCCAAATCTCCCTTAAACCTTGCTCCTCTCACTTAAAGTCGTGACCCCTAGTAATAGAGTCCCACACTCTGGGAAAAACTTCTTGCTATCCACCCTGTCTTTATTTCTCATGATTTTTAGACCTCAAATCAAGACCCCTTCAACCTCCGTCTTTCTAATAAAAATAATCCTATTCTACACAACCTCTCTTCATAGCTAGTGCCCTCCACACCAGGCAACATCCTGGTGAACCTCCTCTGCACCCTCCCCATCCTTTTGGTAATGTGGCGAGCAGAACTGTACGCAGTATTCCAAATGTGGCTGAACCAAAGTCTTATACAACTGTAACATGACCTGCCAACTCTTGTACTCAATACCCTGTCCGATGAAGAAAAGCATGCCACATGACTTCTTGACCACTTTATTGACCTGCGTTGCCACCTTCAGGGTACAATGGACCTGAACACCCAGATCCCTCTGTATATTAATTTTCCCCAGGACTTTTCCATTTACTGTAGTTCATTCTTAAATTGGATCTTCCAAAATGCATCACCTCGCATTTCCCGGATTGAACTCCATCTGCCATTTCTCTGCCAGTTGTCCAATCTATTTACATTTTGCTGTATTCTCTGACAGTCCCCTTCACTATCTGCTACTCCACCAATCTTAGTGTCATCTGCAAACTTGTTAATCAGACTACCTATACCTTCCTCTAGATCCTTTATGAATATCACAAACAACAGTGGTCCCAGCACGGATCCCTGTGGTCACAGTTCTCCATTTTGAGAAATGTGCTTCCACTATTACTGTGTTTCCTATTGCCCAGCCAGATTTTAATCCATCTAGCTAATACACCCTGGATCCCATGCAACTTCACTTTCTCCATCAGCCTACCATGGGGAAACCTTTCAAACGCCTTACTGAAGTCCATGTATATGACACGTACATCCCTTCCCTCATCAATCAACTTTGTCACTTCCTCAAAGAATTCTATTAAATTGGTAAGACATGACCTTCCTTGCTCAAAACCATGTCACCTATCACCAATGAGCCCATTGTCTTCCAAATAGGAATAGATCCTATCCCTCAGTATCTTCTCCAGCAGCTACTCTACCACTGATGTCAGGCTCACCAGTCTAAAATTACCTGGATTATCCCTGCTACCCTTCTTAAATAAGGGGACAATATTAGCAATTCTCCAGTCTTTCGGGACCTTACCCGTGTTCAAGGATGCTGCAAAGATATGTTAATGCCCCAGGTATTTCCTCTCTCACTTCCCTGTGTAACCTGGGATAGATCCAATCCAGACCTGGAAATTTCTCCACCTTTAATGCCTTTTAGAATACCTAACACTTCGTCCCTTCTTGTGCTGACTTGACGTAGTGTAATCAAACATGTATCCCTAACCTCAACATCCGTCATGTCCCTCTCCTTGGTGAATACTGATGTGAAGTACTCGTTAAGAATCCCACCCGACTCAGCAAGATGGCGGCGATTCTGTAGAACTGCTGTGGACAGCTCTGCCTAACAGCCAAGGCATACTAGTGTTTTTTGCCATCCCTGGCCAACTTATGTGGTGAAATTATTAGTTAAAAACCTTACAGAACACATATTTGTTAATATTTGGGAGTGGGAAGGATGCCAAAAGGAAAAGGAGCGAGCAAACAGCAACAGGGAGGACACTCCCCTGCAGCACCAAACATACCAGAGACAGCAGCAACAGTAGCCTCTCCTGAACCCCACCCCGGGGACTTGACACACTCACGGGAATTGGCTGTGGCGGTGGCCTCGGGGAGCGGCTGGAGGAGGTGGAGGGTCGAACTAAGGCTTCAGAAGCTGCGATGGAGTCCTCATCCAGTCGGATCCAGGTGCGGGCCTTGCAAGACCATATCAACGACCTTGAAAATCGAAGTCGGAGGATAAATCACCAAATTGTCGGGCTCCCTGAAAGTGAGGAAGATGAGCAGCCAGTCAGCTTCTTTGAAAGCTGGCTGCCAAAGATTTTGGGCCTTCACATCGAGTCCAGCAGGCTGCAGATTGAAAGGGCTTATCAGGTTATAGTGCACAGGTCAGGGCTAGTGCAGCGCCCCCGCCCGGTCCTAGTGCACTTCCACTCATATAAGGACAAGGAAAAAGTGATAGAAGCTTCTAGATTACTAGGAAAAGATCCGCAGGCACTGCTGTACATGGGGTCAAAAATCATGTTTACCAGGATTTCTTGGCAGCTTTAATTCAAAAGGTGAAATCCTTCGATGAAGTTAAAAAGAGGCTGAGGAACCTGGGCATCCAGTACTCCATGAGGTACCCTGCAGTGCTCCATTTCAGCAACGAGGACTCAGTTTATACATTTGATTCAGCGGATAAAGCTAAAAACTTTGTAGACACTTTAAAATAGATGGACTGGCCTGAAGAATACGGTTAATGTTCGTCCCCTTTTCCTTCTTTCCCCATGTTTTCCCTTCCTTTTTTTATTTCTTTCTTTCTCCCTAATAATTTCTTATTTTGGAAAGGGGACAAAAAAATTGGAATAAGTTGTTCCTTTTTTTAATAACTGGATTTTATAATGGGAAATTTTGTGAATGTTCTTTGTTGTCTCCCCTTTTTTTTGTTTTGATTTGGAAATGCTGGTATTGAACTGGGGTGTACAAAGTTAAAAATCACACAAACACCATTCTGTTTCTCTTTTACTCACAAATAGGGGTGACGTGGAGCGCTCATCCTAACTTTGTCTTTTTTCTGTTGATTAAAGGATCATCTCCTTGTTTTTTTTCTGGCCTAAGGCTGGGGCACAGTCCGGGTTTGAAGGAGCTGTGAAGGAGGGGATGGGTAGGGTGAGTACCCCTTATGGGCAAGGGGTAAAAGTCTTCCATTCAAGGTTTTATTTGTTATTGATTGTATTTTTCCATAATTTTATATGTTTGTAAAGTTGTAAAAAAATTGCTAATAAATATATTTATTAAAATAAATCCCACTCATCTTCTCTGACTCCACACATAACTTTCCTCCTTTGCCCTTGAGTGGGCCAACCCATTCTCTATTTACTCTCTTGCTCTTTATATATGAATAAAAGGATTTGGGATTTTCCTTTAACCCTGTTTGCTAAAGATATTTCATGACCCCTTTTAGCCCTCTCAAGTCTTCGTTTCAGATTGATCCTATATTCCCGATATTCTTCCAAGGCTTTGTCTGTTTTCAGTCATGTAGACCTTATTTAAGCTTCCTTCTTCCTCTTAGCTAGTCTCACAATTTCACCTGTCATCCATGGTTCCCTAATCTTGCCATTTCTATCCCGCATTTTCACAGGAACATGTCTTTCCTGTATTCTAATCAAGCTCTCTTTAAACGCCTCTCACATGTCAAATGTGTATTTGCCTTCAAACAGCTGCTCCCAATCTACATTCCCCAGCTCCTGCTGAAGTTTGGTACAGTTGGCCTTCCCCCAACTTAGCACTGTTCCTTTAGGACCACTTTTTTTCCATGAGTATTCTAAAACTTATATTCCCAAAGTAATCCCCTCCTGAAACTTCAACCACCTGGCTGGGCTCATTCCCCAACACCAGGTCCAGTATGGCCCCTTCTCGAGTTGAACTATTTACATACTGCTCTAGAAAACTCTGCTGGATGCGCCTTACAAATTCTGCTCCATCTAGACCTCTAAAAGTAAGTGAATCCCAGTCAATGTTGGGAAAATTAAAATCTCCTATCACCACCTCCCATTGGTCCTATATCTTTCCATAATCTGTTTACATATTTGTACCTCCATCTCATGCTCCCTGTTGGAAAGCCTGTAGTACAGCCCCAACATTGTTACCACACCCTTCCTATTTCTGAGCTCTGCCCATATTGCCTTACTGCTCAAGTCCTCTATAGTGCCCTCCTTCAGCACAGTTGTGATATTTTCTCTGACCAATAATGCAACTCCTCTGCCCCTTTTACCTCCCTCTCTATTCCGCCTGAAGGATCAATATCCTGGGATATTTAGTTGCCAGTCATGCCCTTCCCTCATCAAGTCTCCGTAATAGCAATAACAACATACTCCCTGGTACTAATCCAAGCCCTAAGTTCATCTGCCTTACCTACTATACTTACATTAAAACAAATGCATCTCAGACCACCAGTCCCTTTGCGTTCTTCATCTGCTCCCTGCCTACTCTTACCATTAGTCACGCTGACTTTTTTATCTAGTTCCTTTGAGATTTTAGTTACTACCTCACTGTTCACTAACCTCCTCATTTGGTTCACATTCCACTGTCACATTAGTTTAAACCCTCCCCAACAGCATTAGCAATAGCACCCCGAGGACATTGGTTCCAATTCAGCCCAGGTGTAGACCGTTCAATTTATGATAGTTCCACCTCCCCCAGAATCAGTCCCAATGTCCCAAAAATCTGAACCCCTCCTTCCTGCACCATCACTCAAGCCATGTATTCATCCTGCCTATTCTTTCATTTTTACTCTGACAAGCATGTGGCACTGGTAGCAATCCTGAGATTACTATCTTTGAGGTCCTGCTTTTTAACCTGGCTCCTAACTTCTGAAATTCAGCCGTTGCCCAAATATATCAGTTCACTCACCTTCCCGGAGCGCAGTTCGACCACTGCCACTCAGCTCCTCGCTCTCACCGCTCCAACTACTGCTGAAAATGGAGACTGCTGATGCTTGAGGTAAGTTCTTTTAAGAGGGAAATTTATCTTCCCAGCAAGCCCCTGGTCCTCACTCCCACTGCTTCCGCTGCTGCAGCTGCAAATGAAAGCTATGATTTGTCTTCCTGTCTTAATATTTTCTTATAGACTCTGCCTTCCACATTCTCCATCCTTATATATTAATCCCTGAAACACTGCACCCCATCTCTATCAATTATTCCAACTTTCAAGACACATTTGGTCTTTTATGATTCCTTCCCTCACCATGTTGTTACATTGTCCCTGTCCGTTTAGCCTATTAACCTCTACCTTCTGTTCACTTTCTGACCTGCTGCTTTGGTTCCACCCCCTGACTTAATAGTTTAATTTTATCTTACTCAGTTACTAAAACTGCACTCAACTCTACATTGTCTCTGTTTCAAACTAATCTAACCCCAATCTCTCAATCTCTTGTTACAACTTACAAGAGTTGTAGTGATTCTCCAACCTCACTACTCCCAAGGTCACCACAATAGTTAATCAATAATAGAAGCATGCAAAGTCCATGATTGACCTGTCCGTTGGAATCAATTTAACCAAAACACTGACCAGATTTCTGTACTTAATGAGAACTACTACTGTACTTATCACAAATAAGTAATTATAATCACAAGTAAACAGCTACAAACTGTCAAACATGACTGTGCAAGTTAAAAATCTAACCCCCTTTCAAAACGCCTAAACACACATACAGACAGTCACAGACAAACAAAAGAATATGATTTTATTAGTGAAAATAAAACAAACTGGGAAACACATTTCAATAGCATCAGTCCACAGAGTTTCTTGAGATACTCTGCTTGCCAAGACTTGATGCTCTTTAACCTCCTTTCTCCAGCTTGTTTCAATTATTTTCAGGTGGCATATAATTGGTACATTAACTGCAAAGTCTGTTAGTTGCTTGTCTAATGCAACAGCTTACAGGAACTGGTGGAAGAAAATAACTGGTTTTCTTCAGGATTCAGGTATTTTTACTGTAAAGAAAGAGAGAGACTGCTTGTCCTTCAGTCGTTTGAAGGCTTCTCCTCGTATCATTCACACGCACAAGATGTTCAACTGCCCAGGACTTAATCACAGAGCTGTCATCAGCACAATGATCTTTGAAATCCACGACTCGTCACAACTGCACAGATCAATCAGCGACTTGCTGCTGGCCAATTATGGAGATGATGCAAGAAAGTGGCATTCAGATAAGTGATCAGTTATGATCTAATTGAATGACAAGCAGGTTTGATGGACTAAATGGCCTATTTCTGTTCCAATGTTCTAATGTTTATGAAAGGTGAAAACCAACATGGTAAAGCCACAGTACAGGTCTATAGAAGTGCTAAAAAGAGCTGAATGACCTTTAACAACTGAGGTCAGAAGGGTATACTTTCCTTTTTCGTCTCACTCTTGTGCTAGTCAAATTTTAACCTTAACCAGGTTGTTGATATGACCAATTGAAGTGTTTCTGACTACATCAGGTTCGGTATTAAGATCTGGTGCTGTTCTTTCTATAACAGCTTCTACCAGTGCTCAAATAAAGCAGTGGTGTAAACAACAGAGAGAGTTTCAATCATTTTCTTTTTAAGAAGTGTCACAATTCCTTTACAGTCCTTTGGTTCTAAAACAGTCAGCTTCCCAATTTAGTCCATAGTCAAAAATGCAGAAAATAAAATGATCCTCTTTGTGCAATGCAACATAATTTGAACATTAGAACAATGTCTGGGAAAATCCATGACTTGTCCTCTTTCATGTGTTTAGTTGATACTTAGCCAAAGTACCTTAAAGTTAACTTCAGAGTTTTCATTTTTGTTTGTTTCTCCTCAGATCTCTGATTGGTAGTCTTGTTTTTAGAAAAGTGGATATATGTACATTTTTACAATCTAAACCATTTGTCAATAATCTTTGCATCTTTTGCTTTGTAAGTTTTGTTAATAAACTAGTTGTCTGTTGTTGTCTAAAGGAACAAAGCTGAGTTTATCTTAATACCGAACCTGATGTAGTCAGAAACACTTCAATTAGTCATATCAACAACCTGGTTAAGGTTAAAATTTGACTAGCACAGGAGTGGGACGAAAAAGGAAAGTATACCCTTCTGACCTCAGTTGTTAAAGGTCATTCAGCTCTTTTTAGCACTTCTATAGACCTGTACTGTGGCTTTACCATGTTGGTTTTCACCTTTCATAAACATTAGAACATTGGAACAGAAAAAGGCCATTTAGTCCATCAAGCCTGCTTGTCATTCAATTAGATCATAACTTATCACTTATCTGAATGCCACTTTCTTGCATCATCTCCATAATTCTATGACATCATTCTTCAGAAACAAGTGATTTCACGAAGTCCTACAGCACGGAGACAGGCCCTTTGGCCCAACCTGGTCCATGCTGACCAAAATGTCCACCCACACTAACACCATTTCCCTGCAGTTGGCCCTTATCCTTCTAAATCTTTCCTATCCATGTATTTGTCAAAATGCCTTTTAAATGTTAATGTACCCGCCTCAATGACTTCCTCTGGCAACTCATTCCACATGCATATCACCTTCTGTGTAAAAAAGGTTGCCCCTCAGGTTCCCTTTTATTCTTTCCCCTTTTGCCTCAAACTGATGCCCTCTAGTCCTCAATTCCCCAACTCTGGGAAAAAGACTGAGTGCATTGACCCTATCTGTGCCTCTCATGATCTTATACACCTCTGTAAGGTTCCTAACTACAAACCAAACCTGCATGTTAACCTTGAGAGAATCCTTATTATAGGAAGGCTGTGATTGCATTATAGAAAGTGCAAAGGAGATTCAGGATGTTGTCTTGGTTGGATCATTTCAGTTATGAAAAGAGACTAGATGGGCTGGAGTTTTCATTAGAGCAGAGAAGGCCAAGGGGGACAATTGAGGTGGACTAAATTGTGAAGAACATAGGTGTGGTAAATAGGAAGAAACCTTTCCCTTTTGGAGAGAAATTAGTATCCAGAGGGCATAAACATAGGGTGAAGGGCAGGAGGTTAGAGGAAATTTAGGAAGAATGTTTCCACCCAGAAGATGATTAGGCACCTGGAACTCACTCTTTGGAAGGGTGTAAGAGGCAAGAACCATCACAACATTTAAGAAGTACTTAGATGATCACTTGAAGCCCCATATTTTGCAAGGCCGAGGACCAAGTACTGAAAATGGGCCTAGAGTAGATTGTGCATGATGACTAGCATGGGCACAGTTGGCCAAAGGGCCTCTTTCTGTGCTGTAAAACTCTCAGACTCTGTGATGTAATGTAAATGCATCATCTTCAGCTTGCGGTATGGTATCATGACTGTTTAGCTGCTGTAGCCATGATAACTGGACAGGGATCTATAACCTTCGGACATAACTGGCTCTTTTCTGTCCCTTGGCATGGATTTTTAAAATTGTTTCATGAGGGGTATAAATTTGGTGAATAGCCAAGGTGTTTTTGCCTAAGGTGAGAGTCTAAACTTGAGGACATGAGTTGAAAGTGAAAGGGGAAAGACTTAAAAGGGATCTGAGGGAATAACTTTTTCATGCAGAGGGTGGTATATGTGTGGAACGAGCTGACAAAGGAAGTGGTGGAGATGGATACAATTACAATAGTTTACGTGTAAATGAATAGGAAAGGTTTAGAAGGATATGGACTGATAGCTGACAAGTGGCGCTAGGTCAGATTGGGCTGTCTGGTCAGTGCAGACAAGTTGAACCAATGGGTCTGCATCTGTGCTGAATGACTCTATGACCTCAGGAACAGGTGAGACCTGAACCTGGGTCTCCTGGTCCAGAGGTAGGGACACTATCACTGCACCACAAGAGGCATCTCTAGATATTTTTAATCATCCCGTTCAGAGATATTTTTGTAGACCTCTAGAGTAGTTTGGACTTGAACACTGGCTACCCAGCTCAGAGATAGGGACACTGTTGTAAGAGCCTTCTTTTTACCAAGTATTTTACAAATGTTGATCATGACTTACACGAAACCATTAATATGAATGTTCATGTTGATATTTTTCTTTATTAACTTGTAGTGAGATGAGCAACCTTTTTTAAACAGAGGGTGGTTTGCTTGTAGAATGAATTTCCTGAGAAAATGGTGGATGTGGGTAAGTTACAATTTGAAAAGATATTTGGATTGATTCATGAAAGGAAAGGTTTGGATGGATATGGGCCAGGAATAGGCAGGTGGGACAAGTTTAGTTTGGGATTATGTTAGGCATGGACTGGTTGGACCGAAGTGTCTGTAACCAAGTATGACGCTATGACAGTATGATGTCCTCTAGTCCACAATTCCCCAACCCTGGGAAAAGACGGAGTGCATTGACCCTATCCATGCTTCTCATGATCTTATACACTTCTATAAGTTTCCCCCTCAGTCTCCTATGCGCTAAAGAAAAAAGTCCTAGCTTGTCCAACATCTCCCTATAATTCAGGCCGTTGAGTCATGGCAAAATCCTTTTAAACTTTTTCTGCACTCTTTTTAGTTTAATAACATCCTTCCTATAGCAAGGTGACCAAAACTGAATACCATACTCCAGGTGTGGCCTCACCAACGTATTGTACAGCTTCAACATAACTTCCCAACTTTAATGCTCAGTGCCCTGACTGATGAAGGCCAGTGTGCCAAAAGCCTTTTTCACTGTCCTGTTTACCTGTGACTCCACTTTCAGAGAACTGTACACTTAAATTCCAAGATTCCTCTGTTCCACAACATACCTTAAGGCCCTATAATTCACCATGAAACTCCTACCTTGATTTGACTTTCCAAAATACAAGACTTATCTATATTAAACTCGATTTGCCATTTTTCGGCCCACTTCTCCAGCTGATCAAGGTGCTGCTGCAATTTCTGATAACCTTCCTCACTGTCCATGATACCACCTATTTTAGTGTCATTTGCAAACTTACTAATCATGCCTTGTACATCCTCATCCAAATCATTGATAGAGATAACAAACAGTAACCGGTCCAGCACTGAACCCTGAGGCATTACACTAGTCACAGGCCTTCAGTGTGACAAACATCCGTCTACTATTATCCTCTGCTTCCTACCATCAAGCCAATCGTGTATCCAGTTTGCTAGCGGCTCCTGGATTCCATGCGATTTAACCTTCCATAGCAGCCAACTATGTGGAAGCTTATCAAAAGCCTTACTGAAATCCAAATAGACCACGTCTACCTCCCTGCCCTCGTTAACCTTCCTGGTCACTTTATCAAAGAAGTCAGAAACATTTATGTAGCACAATCTCCCATGCTGACTGCTCATAATCAAACCCTGTCTTTTCAAATGTATGCATGTCTTATCTGTCAGAATTTTCTCAAGTAACTTACCCATCACAGATATTAGGCTTACTGGTCTATAGTTCCCAGGTTTTTTTTTGCAGCCCTTCTTGAATAAGGGCACAACATTCGCTGCCCTCCAGTCTTCCGGGACCTCACCCGTGGCTAACGATGATGTAAAAGTATCAGTCAGGGCACCTGCAATTTCTTCTGCAGCCCCTAGCAATGTTCTTGGATATATCTGGTCAGGACCAGGAGATTTATTCACCTTCATATGTTCTAATTTGTCTAACACCTCCTCTACTGTGATAGAGATTGTTCCCAAGATATGACCACTAACTTCCCCAAGTTCCCAAGTAGATTAGATTAGATTAGATTAGATTACTTACAGTGTGGAAACAGGCCCTTCGGCCCAACAAGTCCACACTGACCCACCGAAGCGCAACCCACCCATACCCCTACATTTACCCCTTTAACCTAACACTACGGGCAATTTTAGCGTGGCCAATTCACCTGACCCGCACATCTTTGTGACTGTGGGAGGAAACCGGAGCACCCGGAGGAAACCCACGCAGACACGGGGAGAATGTGCAAACTCCACACAGTCAGTCGCCTGAGTCGGGAATTGAACCCGGGTCTCTGGCGCTGTGAAGCAGCAGTGCTAACCACTGTGCCACCGTGCCGCCCAAGTCTTCATGCTTTTCTCCATAGTAAACACAAAGGAGAAATATTTATTGAGGACGTCACCCATCTCCTGCGGTTCTACACATACATGTCCACTTTGGTCCTTGAGGAGTTTTATTCTGTCTCTAGTTATTATTTTGTCTTCACTGAGCTTCTACAGCTCTCTAGGGTAGAGAATTCTGAAGGTTCACCACGCTATGAATGAAGAAATACCTTCTCCTTTCAATTTTGAAACTCTATTAAATGTCATGAGATTATGTATCTGATTTTAAGCTCACTAGCCATGGGAATGTTTTTACAACTACTTTGTCGAGCCCTGGAAGAATTGTGTCTATTTCAATTCAATCACCTGTCACTTCTCAAAACTCTGGAGAATGCAATCTCTTGAATTTTTCCTCATAATGGTTAATCTGGTGAATTTCCACTGCACTCCCTTTGTTTCCATAGATAAGGAGATCAAAACTGTAAGCAATGCTCCAGGTGAGCTCTTACCAATGGTCTGTATTAGGTTTGTCCAAAGGTGACTGACAAACAAAAATGTAGCCCAAAGGATCGACCAGCCTACATGCAGTTTGAAGAACAACTGCAAGATTCTGTGAGGGGATGCTCTTCATATTGGAAGATTTGTCTCCCACATTTCCTGCTGATAGGTTTATTAGTGAATTTATCAGCAGCAAGTCTATATAAATGATTTAGCTGAAGATTTAGTGGATGGCACAGTAGTTAGCACTACTGCCTCACAGTGCCAGAGACCCGGGTTCAATTCCCGCCTCAGGTGACTGACTGTGTGGAGTTTGCACATTCTCCCTGTCCCTGCGTGGGTTTCCTCCCACAGTCCAAAAATGTGCAGGTTAGGTGAATTGGCCATACTAAATTGCCTGTAGTGTTAGGTGAAGGGGTAAATGTAAGGGAATGGGTGGGGTCGGTGTGGACATAGAGTCATAGAGATGTATAGAATGGAAACAGACCCTTCGGTCCAACCCGTCCATGCCGACCAGATATCCCAACCCAATCTAGTCCCACCTGCCAGCATCTGGCCTATATCCCTCCAAACCCTTCCTATTCATATACCCATCCAAATGCCTCTTAAATGTTGCAATTGTACTAGCCTCCACCACATCCTCTGGCAGTTCATTCCATACACGTACCACACTCTGTGTGAAACAATTGCCCCTTAGGTCTCTTTTATATCTTTCCCCTCTCACCCTAAACCTATGCCCTCTAGTTCTGGACTCCCCGATCCTAGGGAAAAGACTTTGTCTATTTATCCTATCCACGCCCCTCATAATTTTGTAAACCTCTATAAGGTCACTCCTCAGCCTCTGACGCTCCAGGGAAAACAGCCCCAGCCTGCTCATCCTCTCCCTGTAGCTTAGATCCTCCAACCCTGGCAACATTCTTGTAAATCTTTTCTGAACCCTTTCAAGTTTCACAAAATCTTTCCAATGGGAAGGAGACCAGAATTGCACGGAATATTCCAACAGTGACCTGACCAATGTCCTGTACAGCCACAACATGACCTCCCAACTCCTATACTCAATACTCTAACCAATAAAGGAAAGCATACCAAACCCCTTCTTCACTATCCTATCTACCTGCGACTCCACTTTCAAGGAGCTATGAATCTGCACTCCAAGGTCTCTTTGTTCAGCAACACTCCCTAGGACCTTACCATTAAGTGTATAAGTCCTGCTAAGATTTGCTTTCCCAAAATGCAGCACCTCGCATTTATCTAAATTAAACTCCATCTGCCACTTCTCAGCCCATTGGCCCATTTGGTCCAGATCCTGTTGTAATCTGAGGTAACCCTCTTCGCTGTCCTCTACACCTCCAATTTTGGTGTCATCTGCAAACTTACTAACTGTACCTCTTACGCTTGCATCCAAATCATTTATGTAAATGACAAAAAGTAGAGGACCCAGCACCGACCCTTGTGGCACTCTACTGGTCACAGGCCTCCAGTCTGAAAAACATCCCTCCACCACCACCCTCCATCTTCTACCTTTGAGCCAGTTCTGTATCCAAATGACTAGTTCTCCCTGTATTCCATGAGATCTAACCTGGCTAATCAGTCTCCCATGGGGAACCTTGTCGAACGCCTTACTAAGTCCATATAGATCATATCTACTGCTCTGCCCTCATCAATCTTCTTTGTTACTTCTTCAAAAAACTCAATCAAGTTTGTGAGACATGATTTCCCACGCACAAAGCATGTTAACTATCCCGAATCAGTCCTTGCCTTTCCAAATACATGTACATCTTGTCCCTCAGGATTCCCTCCAACAACTTGCCCACCACCGAGCTCACCGATCTATAGTTCCCTGGCTTGTCTTTACCACCCTTCTTAAACAGTGGCACCACGTCTGCCAACCTCCAGTCTTCCGGCACCTGACTATCAATGATACAAATATCTCAGCAAGAGGCCCAGCAATCACTTCTCTAGCTTCCCACAGAGTTCTCAGGTACACCTGATCAGGTCCTGGGGATTTATCCACTTTTAACCATTTCAAGACATCCAGCACTTCCTCCTCTGTAATCTGGACATTTTGCAAGATGTCACCATCTATTTCCCCACAGTCTATATCTTCCATATCCTTTTCCACAGTAAATATTCATTTACTGATGCAAAATATTCATTTAGTATCTCCCCCATTTTCTGTGGCTCCACACAAAGGCCGCCTTGCTGATCTTTGAGGGGCCCTATTCTCTCCTGAGTTACCCTTTTGTCCTTAACCTATTTGTAAAAACCCTTTGGATTCTCCTTAATTCTATTTGCCAAAGCTATCTCATGTCCCCATTTTGCCCTCCTGATTTCCTTCTTAAGTATACTCCTACTTTCTTTATACTCTTCTAAGGATTCACTCGATCTATCCTGTCTATACCTGACATATGCTTCCTTCTTTTTCTTAAACAAACCTTCAATTTCTTTAGTCATCCAGCATTCCCTATACCTACCAGCCTTCCCTTTCACCCTGACAGGAATATACTTTCTCTGGATTCTTGCTATCTCATTTCTGAAGGCTTCCCACTGTTGGGCCGAAGGGCCAGTTTCCACACTGTAAGTAATCTAATCTAATCTAAAAACAAAACAAAACTATCTTCAAATTTGCAGATAGCACAAAGCTGGGTGGGAGGGTAAACTATAAGGAGAATGAAGAAATACTTCAGTGTGATTTGGACAAAACAAGTTGACAAGTGGGTAATGTGAATAAACATGAACCTACCAACTTTAGGAGCATAACAGGAAGGTGAATTATTATCAGAATGGATACAAATTGAGAGGGGGGGGGGGGGATGTGCAATGAGACCTAGATGCCCTCATACACCCATCAGTGAAAGTAGGCATGCAGATGCAGCTAATGATCACAAACGTAAATGGTATATTAGCCTTCTTAATAATAAATGCGTACAGGAGCACGTACATCTTGCTGCAATTACACACGGCATGGTGAGACCACACCAGCAGTATCATATATTGCTATTGGGGAATGCAGCAAAGGTTTAACCAGACTAATACCTGGGATGGCAGGTTGAATTCATTAGAATTAGATTCACTGGAGTTCAGAAGAACGAGGCACACCTATAAAAACCTATAAAATTCTAACAGAATTAGAAGTAGATGCAGGGTGTGACAACCAGGGGTCACAGTCTAAGAATACAGGGTAAACCACTTAGGACTGAGATGAGGTGAAATCTCTTCACCCAGTGAATAGTGAGTCTGGGGAATTCACAACCACAGAAAGCAATCAAGGCCAAAACATTGCATGATTTCAAGAAGTTTAATGTTGCATTTGGGGCTAAAGGGATCAACGGATATGATGGAAAAGCAGGAATAGGTAATTCAGTTGTACTATCAGCTACAATCATAACAAATGGCAGAACCGGCCCAGACAGTTCCCTGCTCCTATTTTCTACGTTTCTAAATCTTCCTGATGAGAAGAGCAGAGAGCTGAACAAATATAAGTAAGTTCACTCAGGCAGAGGTTTATATTCACAAGTGATGACAACACAGAGTGTGCTTTGGGATTGAGAGGACGCAAGTGATGGAATATCTGTTATACCAGTGAATGGAAACAGTCTCCAAGATGATGAGTGAATTGGGCAAAGGTCAAGGCAACTTCCCTCCTTCAATTTCAGGCACCAGGCATCAATAGCCTGTGAGCATTTGTGACCATTGCCTTTTGTCCTTGTTTAAGAATTATTTTAAGGCTGGGGAAGGGAAGTAGCCATTACATGAGGCATCAGACTATACAGGAAATAAGTAGAAAAAAATCTGTTTAAAGGGAACCCATTTTACAATAATTCTCTCACCATTGAATACCTATTATGAACACATTATTACAGATCAGATCATAGAATCCCTACAGTTTAGATAGAGGCCATTTGGTCCATCCAGTCTGCACCACTCTTCTAAAGAGCATCCCACCCCTCCCTATCTCTGTAACCCCATACAGAGTTTTCAACTCCACGGCTAATCCACTTAACCTGCACATCTTTGGACTGTGGGAAGAAACTCACGCAGACACAGGGAGAATGTGCAAACTCCACACAGACAATCGCCCATTGAAGGAGGAGAAAGTGAGGACTTCAGATGCTGGAGGTCAGAGTCGAAGAGTGTGTTGCTGGAAAAGCAGCATCCTTGGAGCGGGAGAGTCGACGTTTCGTGCATAAGCCCTTCATCGAGAATAAGTCCTTATGTCCGAAACGTCGATTCTCCTGCTCCTCCGATGCTGACTGACCTGCTGTGCTTTTCCAGCAACACACTCACCCATTGAACCGGGTGTCTCTATTCCCCTTTCAGACAGTGAGCTCCATTGTCCCCGAGTCAAGAAAACTTCTCTCAAATCTCCTCTCAACCTACTGCTTTTTACCTTAAAGCTGTGGCCCCTGGTTATTGACATCTCCGCGAACAAAATAGGTTTCTCAATATCTATTCCTATCACAGACTCTCAATTGGATCCATCTCAGGTCACAGCACCGCCTCCTTTCACTTCCTACCAATAGGAGTGGCGGCAACGCTCAGCCAATAGAAATGGAGCTATTGCTCGTCTTAACCAATCGGAGTGGCGGTACCTCTGGGCCCGGCCAATTGGAGTGGCGGTAGTGTTGTGTCTGCTCACCAGGTGAGGGTGGTATCGATCAGCCTGGCCAACAGGAGCGGGTGGTGTTGCGGACTTTGGCCAATGGGAGCCGGCTTTGGGACTCAGGTGGGTGCTGTGTGGTGTCGGGTTTTGTTTCTACGCGGCTCCGATGCTTTGGGCCTAAATCGCTAGTGTCCGGGATGATGATCGTTTCACTCTCGAAAACAGTGCGCGGCATCGACGGGAAGCGGGTTTATGGCCTCGGGGCTGAAGGAGTCCTGAGTTGGGACACTGTCCGTCTCTGGCCTCCGCCTCCTTCTGAGTCCAGTCCCCTGTCCGTACGATAACAAGCACCGTTACAGCTTCTATTCTTTTGACGATAATCTTACGTTTTAACTATTGACTGAGGAGTTTAATATGGCAAGATTTTTGTTTACTTTTGTTGGCAAATTACGCATAGCTTTTCGACCCTTTCTTAAGAGATGTCTGATTGCTGGGACAACTATTATTATTGATCATTCAAAGGTGGAGCTCGTCTTTTCCTTGAATCGTTGCGATGTACGAAGGGAGTCTCTGATTTCCTCGTTTTATTCTTCTGCCGAACTATATCCTGTTACCTCTCTAATAAACACAAAGAACTGCGGATGATGGAAATCTAAATTGAGTGCTGGAGAAATACAGCAAGTCTGGCAGCTGTTATCTCTTTACAGTTGCTGCTAGACATGCTATATTTTCTAGCTGCCTGTTCCTGTGACCTTTGTTCAGTTTTACTGCCTTCTTCCTGTCTGCTTGCTTATTCACTGTATCTACTTTAATGTTATCTTCATGTTCTGTGACTCAAGTTGGTAATTTATGTTCGAAACCTGATCTGGTGCCAACACACGTCACTCTTTACATCTCTCTATTCTTGAGAAGATCTATTATATTGCAACTCCATATTCTGTCGTTGATACACCTTTCTGACAGTTCTTTGGGCCTTGCACCATGCAATAATTTTGAAATTCATAAATGCAGCCTGTGCTGCATTTATTTTGTTGTTATTCCTTTAATTTCCCAAAATACAGATTAATTTATAAATACTAATAATCTGGAGAATAAAAGTTCCCATCCTGTTCCAACAATTTATGAATTTTATTTTGTTTATTAAAAAAATGTATAGACTAAAAAAGTGCAGCTTTTGAATTGAATTGAATTGAACAGTTTGCAGATGTGCCTTTTAGGGAAAGGACCTTGTCCATGTCTAGTCTGATTTCATCAGGTCAAACTGACTCAAATCACAGAACAATGTGGTAGACAACCCACTTGATTGTTCCATTCAATGATTCAGGAAGGTAGCTCACCACCTTTTTTGGGCATCTTGGGATGGATAATAACTACTGACCTTTTCAATGGTGCCCACAGCCAAGAAGGGGCTAATTATAACTGTTTATCTTTTCCTTTTAGGTCGCAAACAGAAGTGATGGCCATGTTTCATACTGGTATTCTTGTTTTAACATCTCCAATTTCCCTTATTCCATCACGCATTGCTCCTGTTTTGGCAGCAACTGCAAAAATTGTTAAAGACACTTTATATGTTCATTTACATCCAGGATTGGGATTTACTGGAAATTACGTTCAAACCAAACCAGCATTCATAGCAGCAAACCATGAAGTTTCTCAACTACTAACTAATCTTTACACAAAAAGTTCTCATGTGTGCAGCCACCTGGATGTCAGAGTCGTTCTCTCAAATGTTAAAAATCACACTTCAACACAGCAGCCATTTTCATCAGTCCAAATATTGTCTGAACCACCAGAGGTAGTTTTAACAGACTACAGAATTATAGACGTAAACCAATCCAATTTATATATGCAGTGTTTGGAAAAATACACTCTTGGCTGTTACACATGCAAACCCAATTTGAGAGCCATTTTTTTACCAGCTGGAATACATGACTTGGACAGTGCTTCCTGTTCTGATATGGAAGATTCCAGTTTATGTGAAAGTATTCCAATTTACAGTGATGTTGTGTTGGGTGGAACCTTTGACAGACTTCATTCCGCTCACAAGATCCTTCTCAGCATGTCATGCCTGCTAACAGGAAAGCGTTTATTAATTGGGGTAGCTGATGGAGATCTGCTTAAAAGTGAGTATCATCTTTAGCTACAGCTCCTCAATGTAATTGTCTAGATTCAACATGTGGATAATGTTCAGAAATGTCAATAATGCTTTGTGCAGCTGTCATAAATTTGAGCATGCATTAAAATGGCTGAAAAAGCGCTATAAACAGATCAGTCATACGTTATTTGTTATAAAAGTACTAGATTAGTTAGTGCTAAGCAAATAGTTCTGAATGGACTGGTGTTTGATGGATTTCTGACATTCATGCCTCAGACATCTGTTATTTTAAACATACTGGTAAGTTCTTAGCTGTTTGCCTGATGTAAAGTGTATATTTTAAACATTACGACTGTACACTTGTGTTGAGACAATCAAAACTGGAACAAGGTGAATTTTGTTTTAAATTTTGTAATTTTCAAGTGGAAATGAATTTTAACATACTTTTACAAGTTCTATGAATAAAGAATATTTTAAATTAAATAAGAATATTAAAATGGGATGTGCTCAAAGAATTCAGAAAAATTTGGAATACAGATTTCCCTATCAAATTGTATGCCTAAAATTTAGTAGAACATAATATCCAATCAGTTGCTTTGCCTCTCATATGCTTGCTGCTCCTCCAATTAAAGGACTTTTTCACATTTGCTGCTTTTTTTTAAGGCCTGCAGCAACCGCAGGTTAAGAACTTACCAGGAGAAAGAAGAAGGGCTTATGCCCGAAATGTCGATTCTCCTGTTCCTTTGATGCTGCCTGACCTGCTGCGCTTTTCCAGCAACACATTTTTAAGCTCTTATCTCCAGCATCTGTAGTCCTCACTTTCTCCTGGTAAGTTCTTAACCTGGGGTTGCTGCAGGCGATAGCAAAGCATAAAAGACTATAGACCAAGTGCTGAAAAGGTGATGAGAACATCAATTTGGACCCCATTTACCAACCTCTGAGAGAAAGAACCAGAAATGATATCACCCACCTTAAGAGACCAAGACACACAAATAGAAAGCGGGACAGAACACCAGTGCTTCACCAGAGGCTCAGTGATGATGTTACCTAGCATGGTGACAAAACATGTGAAAACAAACCTGTCAGCTCAGCGAGTAAACTTGCGTCCTGAACCTCAACCTGAGCTACACTTCTACTCAAAAATCATGATTAGAACAATTAAGTGCTTACTTTAGACCAGCACAGAGTAAATGGGCAAAAGGACTTTTTCTGTGCTACAGACCTCTATGAATCAATGTTTTTAAAAGGGGAAAAGTATGTTTAATGTCACCCTCACGAATCTATATGATGCAGAATCATCTGTCCATGACAGTATCAGAAAGAATAATAGGTTAGTAAGTGGCTAATAAGTTGGTAAAAGAAGTATAATGTCTGCTGTGACGTGGCACGGTGGCTCAGTGATTAGCACCGCTGCCTCACAGCATCAGGGACTTGGGTTCGATTCTGGCCTCGGTCAACTGTCTGTATGGAGTTTGCACATTCTCCCCGTGTCTGCATGGGTTTCCTCCGGGTGTTCCAGTTTCCTCCCGTAATCCAAAGATGTGCAGGTCAGGTGAATTGGTCATGCTAAATTGCCCATAGTGTTAGGTGCATTATTCAGGGGTAAATATAGGGTAGGTGATTGGGTCTGAGTGGGTTACTCTTCAGAGAGTCGGTGTGGACTTGCTGGGCTGAAGGACCTGTTTCCATACTGTAGGGAATCTAATCTAAATGTAAAGTTATTCATTTTGGAAGGGAAAACAAAAAAATAGAATATTATTTAGATAGAGAAAAACTGCAGGATTCTGCAACATCAAGAAAGCTAGGTGTAGCAGGTACTCTGTAAGGCTAAATGGAATGTTGGCCCTTATTTCAAGCAAGTTGGGAAGGGAAGGGAATGCTTCCTGCAACTATACAAGATTCTGGTGCAACCACATCTGGAGTATTGTGAGCAGTGTTGTTGCCCTTATTTAAGGAAAGATATAATTTCACTAAAGGCAGTTCAGAAAATATTCACTAAAATGATCCCTGGTATGGAAGGATTATCTTATAAGAAAAGGATAAACAGGTTTGAACTGTTCTCACTGAAATTCAGAAAAATGAGAGATGATCTCATTGAAGCATGTATGATTCTTAAGGGGTTTGACAGGGTAAATGCTGAAAGGATGTTTCCCCTTATGGAAGAGTATCGAACTGTAGGCCGTTGTCTCAGAATGAAGGGGCACCAATTTAAGACTGAGGTGAGGAGGAATTTCTTCTGAGTGTTGACAGTCTTTGGAAGAGCGGGCTGTGGAAGCAGAATCTTGTGTATACTTAAAGATGAGGTAAGTGGATTCCTGATTAAGGGTTACAGGGAAAGAGCAGGAAAGTGGACATAAAAATATCAGATCAGCCATGATCCAGTTGAATGATGGAGCACATTTGAGGGCTCAAATGGCTACTCTTATTCCTATTTCTTATGGTCTTATTAAGAATGACCATTACATAATCCTTGTGAAGGTGAAGTCCCATCTTCACATTGAGGATATCCTGTAGCACAGGCTGGATGCTGAGAGAATGTTTCTTTGTGGCAGAATCTAGAACTAATGGGTACAGTTTCAAATGATGGTCTCCTATTTAAGTTGGAGATGAGAAATTTCTGATGTTTGTTAGTCTTTGAAATTCTATTCCACAGTGAGTAGTGGAGTCTGGGTCATTGAATATATTCAAGGCTGAGTTAAACAGATATCTTAACTACAGGGGAAGTTGAGCGATATGGGTCAGACAGAAAAGTGGAGTTAAATCTGCAATAAGATCATGCGTTAATTTATTGATTGGCAAAAGCAGGCTCAATGAGTTAGATGGCCTCCTCCTGTTACTTTCCATGATCATATCAAATTGGGTGATGATGTTTCATCTATGATTACTTGAATGAAGAACAAAACAACTCTTCTAAATTATGACTAAATGGTTTGTGGAAGGTAATTTGACAATTGCATGCTGTCGAGGCAGGTAATTATCCTTTTAAGGTTTTTATAACTTGCGATTTTTATTGAAGGTAAGGTGCTGAAGGAGCTGATCGAACCTTATCAACAACGTGTGGAGAAGCTGAGGAAGTTCCTTCTGGATGTGAACCCTGCTATACAATATGATCTTGTTCCTCTGAGAGATCCCTATGGACCAGCTATTACCGATCCAAACATAAATTGCATTGTGGTTAGCGATGAAACCCAAAAGGGTGCAGAAGCAGTGAACAGAAAACGACGAGAAAATGTAATGTATACAATGAAGAAAATGTTAAGAATCTAGTACAGCTACAACAATTTGAATTTGTGTAGTTCCTTTAATTAAAACGTTGCGGGGCAGTAAAGTGAATATTCAATCATTACCTGCCTCAGTGTGTAAGTATATTATAAGGATAATTTCAACATAAGCCACCCTGCAATTTAATTTTGAAAATTCTAGTTTGTAAGAAACATGGAAAACAGTGTCTTTTTACCTTCTGAATGTATTTCCTTAGTATTCTGGGAAGGAGTGCAGGAAATATTGACATTTAAAAATTTCTGCTTTTTGGAAAGGTTGAAAATAAAAGATTTTTAATTTTAATCTGCATATGACATTAACAGTTGTCAACATTTATGGATCAGGGTTACAATTTAAAGGCACAAACCATTTGACAATTCTATACTTGAGGGGGAAAGAGAGACTGAAATATAATGAAAATATTAAAAATATGCAACAGGTCAGTCATCAATGCAAGGAGAATAATGGTGATATTATGTGTCTATTCTTTGGTGCCTGATTTCTGAATCAAAAATAGTTAATTAAAAATACATCGTTGTTCCTGTTTGGACCTCGAGACCAAATGTAAATAGTTAAGTGATCAATCGTGATACATTCTTTCTTAAGAAAGAGATAGTCAAACCAGTCAATACCAATTCAGTTAAATGCAAATTAGTTCTATTGCTTTTGAGTGTATACTGCTACTATTTTGCATAGGATGGGAAAAGTTGATAATGGGATTTCTGGTTTGACTGTCATTCAATGGCCTCCTGAAATGTTGAGTGAAAAAATTAGGTGTCTGCTGCATTTGATTTTAGTATTCAGGTTGATGTGATGTGTTCCACAGACTTGGAGTTATGGTTGTATGATCTCCAATTGTTCCTCATTTTCCACTTATGCATATGTGTGTATGTGCCCGAGACATTCAGTTAAGTGGACTTGACCATCCCTCACAGTACACTAGTAGCTGATTGTAGCGACATATTCTTTCTATGATGGCTTCAGAACCATGAAGGAGAGCAATATTCTGAAGCAGAATATCAGATTGAGGTATTGTTGCAGTGTTCTGATTAACCTCCCCCATGACACTTTGCCAAGTTGTGGGACTGAATTCATGCTAGTTTTTACTTTTTGGTCAGTATGAATGAGACAAGGCTGCTAGCTGAGAATCCTGTCCAAGAAGTTTCCCAAATTACATTACAGATTACATTACAGTGTGGAAACAGGCCCTTCGGCCCAACAAGTCCACACCGACCTGCCGAAGCGAAACCCACCCATACCCCTACATTTACCCCTTACCTAACACTACGGGCAATTTAGCATGGCCAATTCACCTGACCCTGCACATCTTTTGGACTGTGGGAGGAAACTGGAGCACCCGGAGGAAACCCACGCAGACACGGGGAGAACGTGCAAACTCCACACAGTCAGTCGCCTGAGGTGGGAATTGAACCCGGGTCTGAGGCGCTGTGAGGCAGCAGTGCTAACCACTGTGCCACCGTGCCGCCCACAAATGTTTCAGATGGGGATCCAAATCACTTTCTGCAAAACGAAACACCCTCAAAGTTATTTCCTAGCAGCAATATTGGTACATTCTGCATTTTTCTGCAGTTTTCAGATGCACATATAGAATGCTGCACTTGTTTAAGATAATACTATTTGCCAGTAATGAATCAAATTTACCAGAAGCTTTGAATTTTGTTAGTAATCTGCAAGACTGTGAACAATGGCTGACTATCATTGATAAAGAGAGTAACTCTAATGTTGAATCCTGTGAAACATAGAACAAAGAAGAATACAGCGCAGAACAGGCCCTTCGGCCCTCGATGTTGCGCCGACCTGTGAACTATTCTCAGCTTGTCCCCCTACACTATCCCAAAATCATTCATGTGATTATCTAAGGATTGTTTAAATCTCCCTAATGTGGCTGAGTTGACTACATTAGCAGGTAGAGAATTCCACGCCCTTACCACTCACTGCATAAAGAACCTGCCTCTGACATCTTTCTTCAGTCTATCACCCTTCAATTTGTAGTTATGCTCCCTCATACAGGCTGATGTCATCATCCTAGGAAAAAGACTTTCACTGTCTACCCTATCTATTCATCTTGTATGTCTCTATCAAATCCCCTCTTAGCCTTCTTCTTACCAATGAGAACAGGTTCAAGTCTCTTAGCCTTTCCTCGTAAAACCTTCCCTCCAGACCGGGCAACATCCTGATAAATCTTCTCTGCACCTTTTCCAATGCTTCTACATCTTTTCTAAAATATGGGGACCAGAACTGTACACAGTATTCCAAGTGTGGCCGCACCAGCGTTTTGTATAGTTGCAGCATGATATTGCGGCTCCAGAACTCAATCCCACTACAAATGAAACCTAACACACCGTATGCCTTAACAGCACTATCCACCTGGCTGCCAACTTTCAGGGATCTATGTACATGAACTCTCTGCATATCCACAGTATCAAGAATCTTTCCATCGACCCAGTACTCTGCCTTCCTGTTATTCTCCCCAAAGTGCATCACCTCACATTTAGTTGCATTGAACTCTATTTGCTACCTCTCAGCCCAATTCTGCAGTTTATCCAAGTCCCCCTGCAACTTGTAATATTCTTCCATTCTGTCCACTACTCCACCGACCTTAGTGTCGTCTGCAAATTTACTAATCCATCCACCTATGCCTGTGTCTAAGTCATTTATAAAAATGACGAACAGCAGTGATCCCAAAACAGACCCATGTGGCACACCACTATTAACCGGACTCCAGGCTGAATATTTTCCATCAACCACTACTCGCTGCTTTCTTTCAGAAAGCCAGTTTCTAATCCAAACTCCTCTGCATTTTCTCCAATAGCCTACCATGTGGAGCCTTATCACGTATACCATGTCAACTTCCCTACCCTCATCTACATGCTTGGTCACCTTCTCAAAAAACTCAATGAGGTTTGTGAGACATGACCTGCCCTTGACGAAACCATGTTGACTATCTGAAGTAAAATTGTTGCTTACTAGATGATTATAAATCTTATCTCTTATAATCCTTTCCAAAACCTTTCCTACAACAGAAGTAAGGCTCACCGGTCTATAATTACCTGGGTCATCTCTACTGCCCTTCTTGAACAAGGGCGTAGCATTTGCAATCCTCCAGTCCTCTGATACCAAACCTGTAGACAGTGATGACTCAAATATCAAAGGCGAAGGCTCTGCTATTTCCTCCCTAGCTTCCCAGAGAATCCTCGGATAAATCCCATCCGGCCTAGGGAATTTGTCTACTTTCACTCCTTCTAGAATTGATAATACCTGTTCGTAACTAACCTCGATCCTTTCTAGTCTAATATCACGTACCTCATTCTTCTCCTCAACAATATTCTCATTTTCCTGAGTGAAAACCGATGAGAAATGTTCATTTAGCACAGAGTCCACACTCAACTTCTCATTTCTGCCTTTGATTGGCCCTCATTTCTATCTTTGATTGGCCCCTATACCCTAATCATCTTTTTATTCCTCACATATCTATAGAAAGTTTTAGGGTTCTCCTGTATTCTATTTGCTATAGAATGCTTGTGTCCTTTCTTTGCTCTTCTTAACTCTCTCTTTAAATCCTTCCTAGCTGATCTGTACCTCTCCATCACCTCACCTGAACCATCTTGCCTCATCAACACATAAGCCTCCTTCTTCTTCGTAACAAGAGATGCAATTTCTAATGTAGACCACGGTTCCCTTACCTTATCACTTCCTCCCTGCCTGACAGGGACATACCTATCAAGGACTTGCCCCTTCCATCGCTAAACTAAATGTAGATAAGCTGCAGAGCTGGGCTGAGAGGTGGCAAATGGAGTTTAATGCGGACAAGTGTGAGGTGATTCACTTTGGTCGGAGTAACCAGAATGCAAAGTACTGGGCTAATGGTAAGATTCTTGGTAGTGTAGATGAGCAGAGAGATCTCGGTGTCCATGTACACAAATCCTTGAAAGTTGCCACCCAGGTTGACAGAGTGGTTAAGAAGGCATACAGTGTTTTAGCTTTTATTAATAGAGGGATCGAGTTCCAGAACCATGAGATTATGCTGCAGCTGTATAAAACTCTAGTGCGGCCGCACTTGGAGTATTGTGCACAGTTCTGGTCACCGCATTATAAGAAGGATGTGGAAGCTTTGGAAAGGATGCAGAGGAGATTTATGAGGATGTTGCCAGGTATGGAGGGAAGGTCTTACGAGGAAAGGCTGAGGGACTTGAGGCTGTTTTCGTTAGAGAGAAGAAAGTTGAGAGGTGACTTAATAAGACATATAAGATAATCAGAGGGAAGATAGGGTGGACAGGGAGACCCTTTTTCCAAGTATGGTGACGGTGAGCACGAGGGGGCATAGCTTTAAATTGAGGGGTGATAGATATAGGACAGATGTCAGAGGTAGTTTCTTTACTCCGAGAATAGTAAGGGTATGGAATGCTTTGCTTGCAATGGGAGTAGGTTCGCCAACTTTAAGTACATTTAAGTCGTCATTGGGCAAGTATATGGATGTAAATGGAATAGTGTAGATGGGCTTCAGATTGGTATGTCAGGTCGGTGCAACATCGAGGGCCGAAGGGCCTGTACTGCGCTGTAATGTTCTATGTAACTGAATTATGGTCACTCCCTCCAAAGTGCTCACCAACAACTAAGTCAAACACATAACTGGTGACTGACCTCCAATTGCATCGACTTTTGTGTGAACTTCTAGGTAGTTCTCAGACAAATGCTGTGGAATGTTACTGTTATCAAATGTTTTTGTAAAAAATAGCTTGTGTGCTTCCTCTTAAACAGGTGGAAGTCTGGGAAACTTTCATACTAGGCTTTTTTTGACCAATATCTTGGTGGCTTCTCAAAAAAAGTTACTTTAGTACCTGTACTTTTATTTTGAAGCCATGCCTGCCTTCATCTGTGGATTAGTTTACCATTCTTTTCAAAAACAAATGCTTCTTATTTCTGAAAAAATGCACTGATAATAGGTTGCATTTGGTGTGAAATAATCTGTTCACATGAGTTCAGTGGGCATTTTATCTCTGTGTTTCTTGTAATTCTTCCCTTTGTTTTAACATCCTGAATTTTGAAAAGGTAAGTACTGTTCTAATAGCTGCTAAATGAAATCTCATTCTTTATAGTAAATACTAGAAAAATTCAGTTTTTAAGGAGCTCCCAGATCCAACACAACCCAGCCTCGACAGGTCTCTGTAATAAAAAAGTTCTACAGATTCACTAACCTCAGAGTGGAAATATTCTTCCTCGTGTATTTTAAATGGGTGACCCCTAACTTTGAGATTACGCCACAGCCTAGACTCTGTCACAAAGGGAAAGAAGCCCTCCACCTGTACCTGTCAAACTCTAAGAGTCTTGTATGTTTCAATAACATCTATCTCATTCTTACAAACTCAAATCAGCACAGGCTTGACCTCATAAATAAATTTCTTCATATCTGGAACCATCCTAGTGAACCATCTCTGGACTGCTTCCAATGCCAGCATATCATTCCTTTGATAAGGGGACTAGAACTGGTAACAATATTCAAGGTGCAGTCTGACTAGAGTAAAAAAAATGTGGCGCTGGAAAAGCACAACCGGTCAGGCAGCATCTGAGGAGCAGGACAGTTGACGTTTCGAGCATAAGCTCTTCATCAGGAATGTCCAGTGCCATACTTTTTGACTCTGATCCCCAGTATCTGTAGTCCACACTTTCTTGTGGTGTGACTCAAGCCTATTTAGTTTTTGTAAGACTTAACGACTTTTTTACTCCATTCCTTGAGAAGCAAAAGGCAACATTTCATTTACCTTCCCAATTATCACTGATCTTGGATGCTAGCATTTTGTGATTTAGGCAAGAGCACCTCCAAATCCCTCTGTGCTGCAGCTTTCTGCAGTCTTTCTCAATTTAAGTAATATTCGGTTCCTCTTCTTCCAGTCAAAGTGCATAGCCTCACTTTTTTCCCATATTAAATTTCCATCTGTGAAGTTTTTGCCTGCTCACTTAACCTATCTATATGCCTCACATCACTTGCTTTTCTACCTACTTTTTGTGTCATCTAAAATCTTAGTGCTCATATATTCATTTCCTTTGTACAATTCGTCAATATATTTTGTTAATAATTGTGGCTCCACTACCGATACCTGTGAAACGCCACTAGTTACAGGTTGCCATCCTGAAACTGTTCCTCGATCCAAACCTTTTGACTTCAATTAGTTAGCCTGTCTTCTACCTATGCAAGTGTACTACCCCCACACCATGGGCTCGTCTTATTAAATAACCTTATACGTAACACCTTATCAAACTCCTTTTGGAGATCCCAATGTATTATATTTACATATTCCTCTTTATCTGTCTTGCTTATTAATCCCTCAATTAATTTTGAATAAAATTATAAAGAACGATCTCCCTTTTAGGAAATCATGCTGAATGACTAGATCACTGCTTGATTAGATTATGCATTTCTGCTATTACATCCTTTATAATAGATTCTTGCCATGGTTGTGGATATGTTCGCTGAACTGGGAAATCGATTTGCAGACATTTTGTTCCCTGTCTAGGTGACATCTCCAGTGCTTTGGAGTCTCCTGTGAAGCGCTGTTGTACTGTGTCTTCTGGAATTTATCTGGTTCTGTTCCTGCTGCTTCCGCTTGCTGGTTCTGTTTGTTCGTTATAGTGACTGGTATATTAGGTCCAGGTCTATGCGTTTGTTGATGGAGTCCATGGATAAGTGGCATGCCTCTAGAAATTCTCTGGCTGTTCTCTGTTTAGCTTGTCCCAATCAAATTTGTGGTCCTTGTCAGGGGCAGCTGGTCGTGGCATTTAGTGGATAGTTGGTGTTCATGGATGCAGATTGCTAGTTGTCTGCCTGTTTGTCCTGTATAGTGTTTTGTGCAGTCTTTGCATGGAATCTTGTAAATTGCATTGTCTTGCACATCATGTGTATAAGGTCTTTTGTTCTGGTGAGGAGTTGTCTGAGCGTGCCTGTCGGTTTATGGGCTGTCATGAATCCCAGTGGACGGAGAGGTCTGACTGTCAGTTCCAAGACATTTTTCGTATAGAGTGGTTAGTGTGTTGAGTCATGGCATGTTTGTCTTTTAGGCATCTCCGGATGAAGTTTCAGGGATATCCATTCTTGATGAAGACTCTTTATAGGTGTTCTTCTTCTCTTCATAGGTCGGGAGTGCTGTAGTGTGTTGTAGCCCTTTTGAACAGGGTCCTAATGCGGCTTCTCTTGTATGTGTGTGTGTGTGGGGGTGGGGGTGGTTGCGGTATACGTTCAGGATCTGGTCCCTGTGTGTGGCTTTTCTGTATACTTTTGTGGTGCAATTTAGCATGGCCAATTCACCTGACCCGCACATCTTTGGACTGTGGGAGGAAACCGGAGCACCCAGAGGAAACCCACGCAGACACTGGGAGAATATGCAAACATCACACAGGCAGTCACCCGAGGCTGGAATGAACCTGGGACTCTGGTGCTGTGAGGCAACAGTGCTAACTACTGAGCCACCGTGCTGTCCAAAGGTGCATTAATAGGGGGTAAATATAGGGTGGAGGCAGTGGGTCTGGGTGGGTTGCTGTTCAGCGGGTCATTGTGGACTTGTTGGGCTGAAGGGATTATTTTTGAAATTAATGATTTTTGGTGCGCAATTTCTTGTCTGTTGTGTGCGTCCGTAATCATAACCTGGATCATTCTGAGACTGTTTTGTCTGACTGTTTCCCTGGCTTGTTGGTTGGTAGTCTGTGTCTGACACAGGGTAGTAGTATTTGATTCCTTTGGCATCCATGTAGGAATCGGAGTTGTTCATATATAGCGCTTAGGCTTTTGGCACAGGATTCCCATTTCTTTGCTTGTCTTAGCATGTCTCGCTGTTGGGTATTCAAGTTTGCGTAAAGATTTATAGCTCGGATGCCAGTTGTCATGGTCGTGGGTATGTTCGCCGAGCTGGGAAGTTGATTAGCAATGCAAACCAATGTTCTATTCTTCGTATCAAACATTTGCACCTCGTCTATGTACCTATATCTCCTTTACCACAATTATCACTGCCTTTGTCTTTTGCTCTGGGTATGCTCACAATTTGTTCCACTTGCTTCTACTTTGCATCTGTCTACATCATAAAAAACAATCTAATTTGTTTCAGGGGTATGTAATAACAGCTTCGAACAGGTTAGCATCAGCATTTTACAGCATGCAACAGACAAATCGGTCCAACCAGTCTACACCAAACCATGTAACCACTTACCTGCCTCACTTGGCCCATGTCCTGCCAAACCTTTCCTATTCATTAACTTATCCAAATGTCTTTATAAAATGTTGTAACTGTACCTGCATCTATTGCTTTCACTGGCAGTTCATTCCACACATGAACCACTGTCCTTTTAAAAATAAAGTTTTCCCTCATATACTTTTTAAGTCTTTCTTCTCTCACCTTAAAAAGACACCCCCTTAATTTTGAACTCCCTCACCCTTGGGAAAAGACCCTTGTAATTCACCTTATCTATGCCCCTCATCATTTTATAAACCTCAATAAGGTCACCCTTCAACCTCATACGCTCCAGTGAAAAAAGCTCTAGTCTGTTTTTACATCTCAAACCCTCCATGGTAAATCTTTTCTGAACCCTCTCCAGTTTAATAATATCCTTCCTATAACAGGGCAACCAGAACTGCACCACAACCTTAACATGATGATCCAACTCCTATACTCAAAGGGCTGAGCAGTGAATCATGCTAAATGCCTTCTTAACCACCCTGTCAACCTGTAACACAAATTTCAAAGAATTATGTGCCAGAACCCCTAGGTGTCTCTGTTCAAAAACATTGTCCAGGCCCCTACCATTAATTGTATAAGTCCTATCCATGTTTGTATCCTTACCAAAATACATTTATCCAAATTAAACTCCATCTGCCACTCCCCAGCCCATTGACCCAATTGATCAAGATCTCTTTGCAATCTTAAAGAACTTTCTCCACTGTTCACTATACCACCAATTTTGGTTGATTTTTAAAAAAATCTAAAAATTCACATTTGCCAGTTCCTTTCTGTTTCAAAGAAGTATCATACAGGACTCAACATTAAGATGCTAAGTAAAAAACAATGACTACAGATGCTGGAAACCAGATTCTGGATTAGTGGTACTGGAAGAGCACAGCAGTTCAGGCAGCATCTGAGGAGCAGTAAAATCGACGTTTCGGGTAAAAGCCCTTTATCAGGAAGAAAAGCAGAGAGCCTGAAGCATGGAGAGATAAGCTAGAGGAGGTTGGGAGTGGGGAGAAAGTAGCATAGAGTACAATAGGTGAGTGGGGGAGGGGATGAAGGTGATAGGTCAGGGAGGAGGGTGGAGTAGATAGGTGGAAAAGAAGATAGGCAGGTAGGACAAGTCATGGGGACAGTGCTGAGCTGGAAGTTTGGAACTAGGGTGAGGTGGGGGAAGGGGAAATAAGGAAACGGTTGAAGAATTAAGATGCTGCCAGACTTGCTGGATTTCTTCAGAATCTTGACTTGATTTCAGATTTCCTGTATCCATAGTATTTAGCTTTTACTTTGGAAAATCAATATGGTCAACTTCACCTGAAGGATGAGCAGCCTCTAAGACAAACAATAGAGTAAAGGTAACTACAAAATCATGAGGGAAGAGCTGACCAGTATTGATTGGAAGGGGAGTCCTACAGGGAAGGTAGTGGAGCAGTAGGAGTTTCTGGGTTAAAATAAGAAGCATAGCTGAAGTTCATCCCAAGAAAGAAGAAACATACTAAGGGGAGAATGAAGGAAGTCGGGGACAGTATAAAAAGAAAAGAAAAAAAAGCATACAATGTGTTGAAGATTTGTGGGAAGCCAGAAGATTGGGAAGCTTTTAAAAACCAGCAGAGGATAATGTAAAAAAAAAGGAGTGGGGGGAAGGGGTCTTGGGTGTTGGAGGAGGTATGAGGGTAAACTAGCTTGTTTTAAAAAAAAAGCAAGTTTTTAAAAAAATTGTAATAAGTTAAGAAAGAGGCACAAATGGATATTGGACACTGGAATATGAGGCTGGGGAACAAAGTAATAACAGAAGAACTTTAGGTACTTTGCATCATGTTCGTAGCAATATACCAGAACTTGAAGAGATGAGTGGTTTTCTCTAAGAAAAAGGTATTGGGGAAGCTGAAAGGTCTGAAGGTGGATAAATCACCCAGACTAGATGGACTACATCCCAGAGTTCCAAAGGAAAATTGTACAGGAGATTGTAGAGACATTAGTACTGATCTTTCAGGAATCACTGGAGTTGGTGAGGGTCCCAGAAGACTGGAAAATGGCAAATGTAATACCCTTGATTCAGAAATGAGAGAGGCAGAAAACAGGAAACTGTAAACTGGTTAGCCTGACCTTGGTTATTGGTAAGATTTTAGAGTTTATTGTTAAGGATGAGATTGTGGATTATTTAGAAATATGTTGGGAAAATAGGGCTGAGTCAGCTCAGCTTCGTCAAGGGGAGGTCATATCTGACAAATCTGTTAGAATTCTTTGAGGAGGTAATAAGCAAGTTAGGTAAAGAAGAGCCAGTATATGTGAACTATTTGGATTTCCAGAAAGCCATGGCATGATGCTGACCAGAGACTAAATAAACTAAGAGCCCATGGTGTGAGGGGCAAGGTACTGGCTTTGAGAGAGGATTGGCTGAGTGGCAGAAGACCGAGATGGGAATAAAGGGATCTTTTTCAGGATGGTGGCCAGTGACTAGTGAAGGGTTGCAGGGGTCAATTTGGTACCAAAACTTTTCACATTGTACATTAGTGATGTGGACAAAGGAACTAAGGGTTTCGTTACTAAGTTTGTGGACGACACAAAGATAGGTGGAGGGGCGGGGAGTTTTGTGGAAACAAGGAGGCTGCAGAAGGATATGGACATGTTAGACGGGTTGCAAAGAAATGGCAGATGGAATACAATGTGGGAAAATATGAAGTTATGCACTTTGGTTGGAAGAAGGGACGAAAGACTATTTTCTAAATGGGGAAAAGCTTCAGAAATCTGAATCACAAAGGGACTTGGAAGTCCTAGCTCAGGATTCCCTTAAGATAAACATGCAAGTTCAGTTGGCAGTTAGGAAGGCAAATACAATGATAGCATTCATTTCAAAAAGGTTAGAATGCAAGAGATCAGGCAGCATCCGAGGAACAGGAGAATAGATGTTTCTGGCATAAGCCTCATTTAAAAGTGAGATGAGGAGGAATTTCTTTAGCCAGAGGGTAGTGCATTTGTGGAGCTTATTGCCACAGAGGGCTGTGGAAGCCAAATCATTGAGTATCTTTAAGGAACAGGTTCTTGATTTGTAAGGGGATCAAGGGTTATGGGGAGAAGACAATGAGAATGTATCAGGTATGATTGAATGGCACAGCAGACTTGATGGGCTGAATAGACTAATTTTCCCTTTGTTTTCAGACGTTCAATCAATAACGTCCGCACCCCTGCCTAGTCCCATAGCTGTAGTCTCTTAGCCATGTAGACTTGAAGTTGGGCAAACTTATAGCAGCCGACCACATGACCCTCTTCAATTCCATTTTACTTTGAATAAATGAGACTGTCCAGAAACAAATCATGTTATAAACTTTACATTCATAATACTGTACCTACACAGCCCAAGATCCAATTCATATATTCTTTGTCTTTAGTATTGGATATTTTATGTTTTATTTAAACTCATTTGTGATTCGGTGATCCCAATTTTTTTTAAAACTCTAGGCCTTGCAGGAGTTGGCAATCCATAGGATTTGTATAATTAAAGATGCACACCACACAAAAGATGAAGAAGAAAAGATTAGTTCATCCACTTTGAGGAAGCGACTGTTGGGCTCTTTGCTGGTGCCTCCAAAGGTAAGTGCTCCTGGGCTCTATTAGTATTCTTGCAAGATCAATGCTATTGCGAACATCATGACTTAGTGGTAAACTGATTATATTTATGGTGAAAATATTGACTACTTTCTTGAAAACAAATCCTAATAAAGCTAAATAAAGGTTATGCAGCTTTCTAGTGAGGGATTAGTGTTGACCAGGCTACAGACAGATTCCACTGTTCTTTGAATAAGTCACATCTGTTCCACATGAGATGGAGGCAAAGCCTCAGTTTAGTTTCTTAGAATACAACCTCCGAACTGCATGAAGTATCAGCCTAGATTGTATGCAAGTCTCTGAAGAGGCCCTTCCTGACTTCCATGTTAGCTGATATTGCTAATTTTCTCTTCTAATTTGCTTTTCCCCTCCTCAAATCTGGGTAAAAACAATGACTGCAGATGCTGTAAACCAGATTTTGGATTAGTGGTGCTGGAAGGGCACAGCAGTTCAGGCAGCATCCGAGGAGCAGCAAAATTGACGTTTCGGGCAAAAGCCCTTCATCAGAAATAAAGGCAGAGAGCCTGAAGCGTGGAGAGATAAGCTAGAGGAGGTTGGGAGTGGGGAGAAAGTAGCATGGAGTACAATAGGTGAGTGGGGGAGGGGATGAAGGTGATAGGTCAGGGAGGAGGGTGGAGTGGATAGGTGGAAAAGAAGATAGGCAGGTAGGACAAGTCATGGGGACAGTGCTGAGCTGGAAGTTGGAACTAGGGTGAGGTGGGTGAAGAGGAAATGAGGAAACTGTTGAAGTCCAAATCTGTCATCCTCAACCTTCTCAAAAGAACAAACCCTTAAACTATCTGCTCTTGAATACTACTGCCTGTCACAGTATCAGTCATTAATTGCTTTCTGTGTGACTGACAAAAGTAAGCTACCTGTCTTCAACATTTTCGACTTGTCTGCAGGCTTTGACACAGTTGACCAGACCATCTTCATGCAATATCTCTACACCATTATTCAGTTAGGTGGGCCTGCACCTGGCTATTTCCATTCTTAGATATTATTATCATAGCCAAAAGTCACTTGCTGTAGATTTTCTTACACCTGGATCATTACTTCTGGTGTCCTTTAAGACCTTGTACTCCTATTTATCATCAACCTGTTGTCCCTTAACATCAAACAAAAATATAATGTCAGTTTTTACATGAATGCTGACATCATCAGGCTCTACCTAATTTCTGTTCTCGTTGCTACCATCATCATCATCGGTCGTCCTGAACTCCACCTGGAATTGTAGTGTGGCTTTTGGCCATGAATGAGCACGACACATGATTTTCATCACATGACAGTTGCAGGAGATATGCAGGGAAACAACCTACCCTTGTACATGGACTTCATTCAAAGTCTTTGACACCATTTTGGAGTATTCTTCTCCACTTTGGTTGTACCATGAAGTTTGTCACCATCCTTCACTGCTCCACAACAACATGGAAGTCATGGTAATAACAAATGGTTCCACTACCAACTCATTCCCCATTCAGACTAGTATCAAGCAAGCTTGTGTTATTGCCCCAACACTGTTCCTGATCTATCTTGCTATAGTGGTTCACCTCACTGCTGCAGCTGCATTCCAGCAGGCAGCTTAACTTGCAGAGCCTGTGGGAAATAATTATTCCGCCACCGCTACTTTCAAGCCAAAACCAAAGTCACCCCAACCAGTGTCATCTACTATCTCTAAATTGTCTCACTGCTTGTCCAACATCCAAGACAAGATGAGCAGAAATTTCACTCATCTACATTGCTAAGAAATCTGCAAGTCCCTGCCACAAATTTTACTTCCTAGCCACTGACAACAAGAAGAAAAGCCTTTGCAATTTATTCTCTACCTCTGATTTGTTCATCACCTTGGTATTGTATCTGACATTGAGATGAGATTGTGACCAAACCTGCATCATCTACAACACTTATTATTTCCATCTCCAAGATCTTCCCTGACTCTGCCCCGACTCCACTCACCTACTGAAACCTTGCATGGCAATTCCAGTGCACTCCTGACTGACTTCCTATCATTTAGAACTCTAGTGCCTATGCCCTAACTTTCACAAAGTTATGTTCATCTATCACCACTGTGTTTGCAGACTTATATTGGCTCCCAGTGAAGCATAGCCTTGATTTTACAAATTTCATCTGTAAGTTTCTTGGCTTCTCTTGCTTCATTCTTAAAGATACACTTTAAATCCTATCACATTGATCAGAACTTCAGTCTTCCTCTATCCCAAAAACTCCTGATGTAGCATGATGTAAAATGTTGTTTGATAATACTTATAAGAACTAATGATGTAGCACCAGGCACTCTTTGGCCCTAAAGCCCTTCCTGAAGAAGGGCTTATGCTCGAAACGTCGATTCTCCTGTTCCCTGGATGCTGCCTGGCCTGCTGGGCTTTTCCAGCAACACATTTTCGGCCCTAAATCTATGCCATTAAGTAAGATTGTGGTCTCAACTCTACTTTCCCATCTATCTATCAACTCAATAACCCTTTTGCACCCGGAGTATTGTGAACACTTTTTTGGTCCTTTTACTTCAGAAGGTATAGCATTGCATTGGATGCAGTACAGAGGAGATTCACTAGATTAATTCCAAAGATAGTCAAAGTTTGATTTGGGATAGTCAGCATGGATTTGTGTGTAGGAAATCATATCTGACAAATCTTTGAGATTTTCAAAGAGGCAACCAAGAGGTATGTTTGCCTTCATCGGATGGGGTATTAAGTGTAAGAGGTGGCAGGTCATGTTAAAATTGTACACGACATTGGTTCAGCCACATTTAGAATACTGTGTACAGATCTGGTCGCCACATTACCAAAAAGATGTGGACGTTTTGGAGAGGATGCAGAGAATGTTTACGAGGATGTTGCCTGGTATGAAAGGTGCTAACTACGAAGAGAGGTTGAGTAGGTTAGGATTGTTTTCATAAGAGAAAAGGAGATTGAGGGTGGACCTGATTGAGGTCTACAAAATCATGAAGTGCATAGACAGGGTGGATCGAGATGAGCTTTTTCCCAGGGTGAGGGATTCAATAACGAGAGGTCACGCTTTCAAGGTGAGAGGTGGAAAGTTTAAGGGGGATACACGCGGCAAGTACTTCACACAGAGGGTGGTAGGTGTCTGGAACAGCAGATGCCAGCAGAGGTAGTAGAGGCAGGCACGGTAGATTCATTTAAGATGCATCTGGACAGATGCATGAGTAGGTGGGGAGCAGAGGGATACAGATGCTTAGGAATTGGGCGACAGGTTTAGACAGTGGATTTGGATAGGCTCAGGATTGGAGGGACGAAGAGCCTGTTCCTGGGCTGTAAATTATCTTTGTTCTCTTTGTAGTTGGGTTAGATGAGGGTAGGGCAGTGGATGTTGTCTTTAATAACTTTAGTAAGGCCTTTGACAAGGTAGTCATGAAGATTAGGTCGCATGGGATCCAGGGAGAGCTAGCTAATTGGATTCAAAAGTGGCTCGATGATTGGAAGCAGAGGGTGATGGTTGAAGGTTGTGTCTCGGATTGGGGGCATGTAACTAGTGGTATGCCACAGGGGACAATGTTGGAATCTTTGCTATTATTTAAGGTTCTTGCAAAGATTTGTAGCTCGAGTTGCGGATGTGATTGGAGGTTAGCTTGCTGAGCTGGTGGATTGTCATGCAAACGTTTCGTCACCATGCTAGGTAACATCATCAGCATAACCCTACCACGGGTCTTCACAAACAAGGGATACCCCAACAGCTTCATCTGTCAATGCCTATCGGACAGATAACACCAGAAGGACACCGTGCGCCCCAGTACACTGGTCACCTTACCCAATATAAAAAGCATATCAGAAATGACAACCAGACTACTAGGAATCATGACAGTACAACAACTACTTACAAGAACAAAAGATCCCATGCCCATAACATGCAGGACCAATGTGATATACAAAATTCCATGTAACAACTGCCACAAACATTACATTGGTCACAGGGAGGAAACTAGCAATCTGGATACACAAACACCAACTAGCATCAAAATGGCACGACCAGATCTCCCTCATCTCAGTATGCGCAGTCAAAGAGGGCCACCAGTTTGACTGTCCAAGGATGATATGTTGTCCCAATCTAAACAGAGGCATGCACGGAATGCTTAGAGGCTTGGTTTCCAATCTGCAACACCATCAATAAGCATGTTGACATAGATCCCATATATAAACCACTGCAGAGGAAAATGGGAAGTGATACCACCCACCTTAACAGACTGGGGCATATAAATATCAAGCAGAATAGAACAACAACGCTTCACAGACATCATGATGTTACCTAGCATGGTGACAAAATGTTTGCATGCCAACCCACCAACTCAGCAGGCTAATTTACAACCACCTTTATTATTTGTTATTGACATAAACATCTGGATGTGAATGTACAAGACATGATTAGTAAGTTTCCGGATGAGACTAAAATTAAGTGGTATTGTTGATTGCGAGGAAAGTTATCAAAAATTATAGAAGGATCTTGATCAGATGGGAAAGTGTGCTGAGGATTGGCAAATGCAGTTCATTACAGATAAGTGTGAGGTGTTGCACTGTGGAAAGTCAAACCAAAGTAGGACTTATGCAGTAAACAGTAGGGTCCTGAGGAGTGTTGTGGAACAAAGGGAGCCATGAGTACAAGTACATAGTTCTTTGAAAGCACCATCACAGGTAGATAGGGTGGTGAAGAAGGCATTTAGCATGCTGGCCTTCATTGGCTGAGGCATTGAGTATAGGAGTTGGGATGTTATGTTACAGTTGTATAAGTCGCTGGTGAGGCCGCACTTGGAATATTGTGTACCGTTTTGGTCACCCTGCTATAGGAAAGACATAGTTAAAGTGGAAAGCATGCAAAGAAGATTTATGAGGATGTTGCCAGGCCTAGTAGACCTGAATTATAGGGAGGGGTTGGTTGGATAGGACTTTATTCCTTGGAACGTAGGAGAATGAAGGGTGACCTGATTGAGATGTATAAAATCATGACGGGCATGGATAGAATGAGTGCATGTAGACTTTTCCCCAGGGATGGGGAATTGAAAACTAGAGGGCATAGATTTAAGGTGAGAGAGGAAAGATTTAAGAAGGACCTGAGGGGCAACTTTTTCACACATACAGTGGTGTATATGTGGAGTGGGCTGCCAGAGAAAGTGGTTGAGGCGGGTACAGGTAGACAGCCCTTTATCCGAAATCCAAAAAGCTCCAAAGTCCTAAGGTTTTTTCTGTGAAGTTTTTTTCTTATTAACAAGGTTGTTTGGCGTGCAAACAGTTAACCAAAGTCAACACCCACTCGACATGTGTCACTCAGATGCGATGTGCTGGGCATGGCCCAGCACGGGCAGGCCTCAATTCTATTTCAAGGCCTGTTTTACTCAGTGAGTTTGCACCTCCAGCAAATGTTTTAAAATTTCACCATCAAACTGCCACTTATTCTGAAATTCAAAAAATTCTGAATTCCAAAATCTAGCTGGTTCAGAGCATTTTGGATAAATGATTGTACACCTATACAAGAGCAACATGTTAAAAACATTGGATAGGTACATGGCTGGGAAGGGTTTAGAGGGATTTTGACAAAATACAGGCAATTGGAACTAGCTGAGTGGGCACCATGATCATCATGAACCAGTTTGGGCTGAAGGACCTGTTTCCATGCTTTATTACTCTATGACTGAGGGATTTGTCTTATGAAGAGAAATTGAGCAGTTTAGGCCTGAACACTCGTGTTTAGAAGAATGAGAGGATATCTAGTTGAGGTATAAAAGATGTTCAAGGGGATTGACTAAGTAGATGTAGAGAGGAATTTCCTCTTGTGGGAAAATGTAGAACATAAGGTCATTCTTTTTAGGATAAGGGGTAGCAAGTTTAAAACCAAAATGAGAAGAAATTATTTACCTCAAAGTAATCTGTGGAATTCACTACTCCAGAGTGCAATGGTTGCAGGGACGTTGAATATATTTAAGGAGGGGACAAACAGATTGAAGGGTAAAGAGTGCAGGCAGGAAGGTAGAGTTGAGGCTGTGATTAAATCAACCGTGATCACATTGAATGATGGAGGCTCAATTGCCTACTCCTGCTCCTAGTTCTCATGTTCTTGTGAATGCATATGACACAGACTCCACTCATCTTGACGGAAGAGATTTCCCAAGAATGACACTCTCCAAGAGAAGAAATTCCTCCTTGAACCTGACTTTAAACGATAGATTGTTTTATTTTGAAATGATACCCTCAAGTTCTAGATTTCCCAACTAGGGGAAAGCTCTTCTCAGCATTTACCTGTCAAAGTCAATAAGTGTGGTGCTGGAAAAGCACAACCAGTCAGGCAGCATTCAAGGAGGAGAGTTGATGTTTCAAGCATAAGCTCTTCATTAGGTACCTGTCAAACCCTCTCAGAATCTTGTATGTTTTGATAAGATCAACTCTCATTCTTCTAAACTCAAAAGCCCAACCTACTCTACCATTCATTAACCTTCATCCCAGAAATCGACCTTTAGAACATTCTCTGAACTGTCTCCAGTACAAGTATATCTCTGCTTAAATAAGGAAACTAAAACTGTAGTCTAGGTACAACCCATAGCTTTATTGTGTTTCATGAAGGTTGACACCCAGATACCTCTGGAGCACAACGTTTTGTAGTCTGTCTCCAATTTATAATGTTTTGTTTTTCCATTCTTCCTATCAGTGTGGGTACCAACTACAATTTCCTGCATTGTATTTCATCTGCAAATTTTTACCCACCTACTTAACTAATCTACATAGCTTTGCAGACTGTGTCCATACATCGTGTTTTCCCTCCTATCTTTGCGTCTTCAGAAAATATGGCTACAATACATTGTCTGTTCACTCAGGCATTATTATAGATTGTAAATAGCTGAGGCCTGAGCACTTCTCTATGCACATTCCATTGTGGAAGTATTTGATTCATCCTGACTTGATACACTGAATTCTGATGGAAATTGGTTTCATTGTCAATTTTGGCAAGTTTCATGCAGGGTTTCACTCCATAGAACCTAGTAGGTTTTCTTGTGGAAGCATTAGAAAGGGTGCAAAGAAGGTTTACCAGGATGTTGCCTCGTCTGGAGGGAATGTCTTATGAGGAAAGGCCAAGGGACTTGGGTCTGTTCTCATTGGAGAAAAGTAGGCTAAGAGGGGATTTAATAGAGACATACAAGATGATAATAGGATTAGGTACGGTGGATGATGAGAGTCCTTTTCCTCAGATGATGATGTCGGCTTGTATGAGGGAGCATGGCTGCAAATTGAGGGGTGATAGATTTAATACAAGTGTCAGAGGCAGGTTCTTTAGCGAGTTTTGAGAAGAATTGTAGCTCAGGTTGAGGTTCTGGATGTAGGTTTGCTCACTGAGCTGGAAGGTTCATTCTCGGACGTTTTGTCACCATACTAAGTAACATCTTCAGTGAGCCTCCAGACGAAGCACTGCTGATGTTTCCTGCTTTCTATTTATATGTTTGGGTTTCTTTGAGCTAGTGATGTCATTTCCTGTGGTGATGTCATTTCCCATGCTGATGTCATTTCCTATTCTTTTTCTCAGGGGGTGGTAAATGGGATCCAAGTCAACATGTTTGTTGATGGAGTTCCGGTTGGAATGCCATGCTTCTAGGAATTCTCATGCATGTCTCTGTTTGGCTGCTGTATTGTTCTATGTACTATGTTCCCAACCAACAAACTGCCATACCTAGATGTCACAGTAGAGTCAACTGACAATGGGGAACTTCAAACCAGCGTCTATAGGAAAACAACACAAACAGAACAAATATTGAACTACAGAAGCAATCGTCCCAACATCCACAAGCAAAGCTGCATCAGAATGTTATTTCAACGAGCCACTACACACTGTAACACAGAGGAACTACACTGAGCAGAGAAAAAAAATCACCTATACAGTGTATTCAAAAAGAATGGGTACCCAATGAACACAGTCTGTTGATTTTTCAGCAACAAACTCAAATAAGCAGACAAAACGCGTCCAGAGACCCTAGCCATTTTCCTCTACATCAAAGACATCTCGCTAATGCCTGCCAGACCCCTTGGCATCATGGTAGCCCACAAACCCACCAACACACTAAAACAGCAGCTAATGAACTTAAAAGATCATATACAAACAACAAGCAAAACTAGTGTCATTTACAAAATACCGAGCAAGAACTGTAACAAACGCTACATTGGACAAACAGGCAGAAAACTAGCCAGCAGGATACATGAACATCAACTAGCCACAAAACAACATGACCCTCTCTCACTAGTATCCTTACATACAGATGAGGAAGGACACTACTTTGACTGGGACAACACATACATTCTAGGACAAGCCAAACAGAGAGACGCACGAGAATTCCTAGAAGCATGGCAGAGAAAAGGAACAGGAAATGACATCACCAACCCAAAGAAACCCAAACATATAAATAGAAAGCAGGAGCATCAGCAATGCTTCATCTGGAGGCTCACCGAAGACGTTACCTAGTATGGTGATGAAAAGTCTGAAAATGAACCTTCCAGCTCAGCGAGCAAACCTACATCCAGCAGGTGCCTTATCAGAGAGTGGTAAGGAGGTGGAATGTCCTAACTGCCAATGTAGTTACAGTCTTTGGATAAACATATGGATGATGATGGGATAGTGTAGGGGGATGGGCTTAGATTAGTTCACAGGTCAGTGCAACATCAACGGCCGAAGGGCCTGTTCTCTGCTGTATTGTTCTATGTTCCCAAACTGGCATCATGTCCTTATGGTACCATGCTAGTTATATTTTTGCAACTCACCATAGGCAGAAGTAATTGCCAAAGCCTGGGACTCCTGGCACCAGTGCAGTATTTAAAACAGTTGTATACTGGCTCAGGCTGTCAGTCCAGAGCTGTTCAACACAGGTCCTGTCATTTGCACTAGACCTGTTCAACAAAGGAAAATTGGCACTCCATTTTGCAGAGAGGAATCTGGAATTTCTGATAGACAGGATGCTGCAGATGAGGGCCATTCTCAGACTTGTTGAATGACCAGTCCCAGACGTTATGAATAATCAAGTGTCAGCATTGGTTTATAGCCTAAACAAAAGCTTAAGCAATTTCTTAACAATACAGTAATTTTAATAGAGCAAAATTAAACAACAAAATGGTTTAATTGGTCTGTGCTATACACCCAAAAACCTTTGTTTTCCGTCCCATTACACTAAATACAGACAAATAAACAAATACAGTAAAGGGATAAATGAAAGAAAATAACAAAACTGGCCAGATTAGTTAAGTGGTTTTCACAATGTGAGGTGCCACAGGCATTTAATTTGGTTTCTTGGTTGATTTTCTGAAGATAGCAATCAGGGTCCCTTTATAGTTCACTCAGATCAAGGCAATAATCTTTACAATTTAGTTTTCTATTTTCTGAGCTTCCTAATCCTGCTCATCAGAGGTTAGGAAAGGAGCTTTCAAATCTTCATGCTGTAGCATCAACAGTTATATCCTTTTCACAGAAACCACCATCCAAAACCCAGTAGAAACATTGACCACTCCCTGACGGACTGATTGTCTCATCCATCAAGTCCTAGTTACCATTCAACATCAGCCATCTGCTTGAGTAAATGGTCTTTTCCCCACTTGCTGGAACTAATTCTCAGGTACCGACCTTGTTAATAGCCAACTTCTATACTGTTTAAACATAATATTCATTCCAGTGATAACATATCTGAAGATTGTTTGGTCAGGAACCAACCTGCAATCAACTTCTCGGCCTGCCCTCACAAATAGACCAAAGCTTGTTTGCTCTCTTTTCTTTTTTAACACAAGTTGTTACCTATACTCTAAACATCATCTTTAAACCACACATCACAGATCCAAACCAAAATTGATAAAAGACTAATTTAAGAATAATTCAGAATCAGTGAGGGCTCTAATAATGGCCATTTGTTTGATGCACTTGAATGAGTTTGATGTGTATGCTGCTGGCATGTGATGCAGTTATGAGATTTTCATCATATGGTGCCAAACAGTAACATATCCACCTCCTTGACTGATCACTGCTGATAACTATGAGAAGCAGCCTGAGTTTGTGTCAGCGCTAAAATGCAAGTCAAGACTGAAGTCAATGAGCCAGTAAGCTTTGACTGAGGAGTGTAGCACAAAAAGGCAAGGCAAGACAAGACAGGGATGTTGAGTGTCCAAGCATGTGCAAAATGAATGAGCACAAAGAGAACAAACAAGGATCCTTGTGATGCAGCCTGGTACAATCTATGATATGGCTTCCTTTCTTTACTTACAAACGTCCTTGCAGCAGCATTGCTCTGAGATGTGCTAGCGTACTGCAGCGTTCATTAACACAAAGTTGGTAAGAGGTACTTTGCATGGTTGACAGGACTGTGTTTGATTAGTGTTTTTAGTGCCCAAGGCAATACCAGGTGATCCATCCTGTTTTGTTCATGTCTTTAGACTTTGTGGACAAACAGGAGGCTGGAAGAACAAAGCAAGCCAGGCAGCAACAGGAGGTGGAGAAGTCAATGTTTCGGGTGTAACCCTTCTTCAGGACTTTGAAACAATTTTCAACAACTGGGTGGCTTTCAAGGCAATTTCATAGGCTGTTAAGAGTCAAGATGTATACATAATGACTTGATTACGTTTACATAATGACATGACATTATGTATACATAATGATTGCTGACAACCATGATAATCGTTCTGGCTTTGTATGTGTGTGGAAAGGAAAATCTGTGAGAGGAAGGATATTATTAATTTGGAGAAGGTTCAGAAAAGATTTACCAGGAGGTTGCCATGACTGGAGGGTTTGAGTTATAAGGAGAGGCTGGATAGGCTGGGACTTTTTTCACTCGAGTGTAGAAGGTTGAGGGATGACCTTAGATGTTTATCAAGTCATGAGGGGCATAAAGAAGGTGAAGAGCAAATGTCTTTCCCTCAGGATGAGGGAGTTCAAAACTAGGGGGCATATTTTAAGGTGAGAGGAGAAAAATTTAAAAGGGGCAATGGTTTCACACACACAGTGGTTTGAATGTGGAATGAACTGCCAGAGGAAGTGGTAGATGCAGATACAGTTACAACATTTAAATGACAATTGGACAGCTACATGATTGGGAAAGGTTTGGAGGGTTTAATTTAGTTTGGGAAACTTGATTGTCATGGATGTGTTGGACCGAAGAGTCTGTTTCTGTGCTGTATGACTCCATGACGCATTACTTTTGGTCTGGAGGCACATAGATGCCAGACCAGGTAAGGATGACAGGTTTTCTTCCCTGAGGACATTAGTGACCCAGATGGGTTTGTACGGTAATATACAATGATTGCATGATTGCTGTTAGTCTAGCTTTTATTTCCAGATTTTTATTGAATTCATGCTAATTAGGAATTAAGACCAGAAATAGGCCATTTGGCCTCTTAAGCTTGCTCCGTCATTCAGTGAGATTATGCCTGATCTGATTGTAATATCAATTTTATGTTCCTGCACACCTGGTATAACCTATGAAATATTCAAATTTCATAATCTTAAATGTCCTTAGTCCGGTGATATTGCCACCACCATCCTGACCTGTGATCCTATAAAAGCAGTAATAAAAATTCAAAACATTGATAGTTACGCCAAAAAAAAAGGCTGATATAGGAAATGTTGTTGTCTAGTTAAAATCATAGAATCCTAGAAGTATGGAAACGGGCCATTTGGCCTATCGAGTCCACACTGACTATCTGAAGAGCATCCCACTCAGACCTACTCCGTCCCTGCATTTCCCTTGGCTAACCCACGTTGCCTGCACATTCTTAGACACTGTGGGATAATTTAGACAGCCAATCTGCCTAACCTGCACATCTTTGGACTGTGGGAGGAAACTGGAGCACCTGGAGGAAACCCATGCAGAAAGGCTGCTGTCAGTTTGCACAGAGGCTGGAATCAAACCCGTGTCCCTGGCACTGTGAGACAACAGTGCTAATCAATGAGCTACCATGCCTCCGTAATTAGATTGGTTTCTCTGAGGTTGGGATGATTTGGCAAGAGTATTATACCTCACCTGTGCTACGCCAAACATAGGAAAATTTGATAGGAATGTGGAAGAGTCCAGTTTCACAGGAGTGACAACATTATTATAAATTTATTTTCAAAATATGCATCAAATGGTATATCATTGAATTCTCAAATAAGAGTCCCAGAGTAATGTTCTGGGAATGAATTGCACCGTGGCAAATAGTTGTGTTTGGATTCAATGAAAATTTGTAATTAAATCTCAGCCTAATGGCAATTTTGTAACCATTGTTGATTGTTATAAGTATTTGTCTGGTTCACTAATGACTTACAGGGAAACGACTCTGCCATCCTTAAATAGTTTGGTCTGGATGTGACTCTAGACCTTTGGAAATGTGGGTGACTTTTAATTACATTAGTTCTAGGACAGTAGGGACTTGCAATAAATGTTGGCCCAGCCAGCAATTCCCAAAAGACCAGAAGAAATAGGACAGGAGCCGACTGTTCAGCCCTTGAGCCTGTTCTGCCTTTCAATAGGATCGTGGCTAATCCGACATTCTCCATGTCCATTTTCCTGTCCTTTGCCTGTAGTCCTTGATTTCCCTGCTTAAATTTACGTAAAGTCTCTGACCCACAGCTTTCTGTAATAAGGAGTACCGAAGATTCCCAACCATCCAAGAGAAGAAATTCATAGAGTTATAGAGTCCTGCAGCATGGAGACAGTCCATTTGGCCCAAACTGGTCCATGCTGACCAAAATGTCCATCCGTGCTAACATCATTTCCCTGCACTTGGCACATATCTGTCTAATTCTTTCCTGTCCATGTATTTGTCCAAATGCCTTTAGATGTTGTTTGTGTATCTGCCTCAATCACTTCCGCTGGCAGCTCATTCTATATGCGGACCACCCTCTGTATAAAAGAAGTTGCACCTCAGATTCCTTTTTTATTCTTTACCCTCTAAACTTAAACTGATACCCTCTAGTCCTTGATTCCCCACTTCTCGGAAAAAGACTGAGTGCATTGACCCTATCCATGCCTTTCATGATCTAATACACCTCTATAAGAGCCCCCCTCAGTCTCCTACGCTCTAAAGAAAAAAGTTTCAGCTTGTCCAAATTCTCTCTATAACTCAGACCATTGGGTCCAGGCAACATCCTTGTAAATTTCTTCTGCGCTCTTACCAGTTTAATAACATCCTTCCTATAATGAGGTGACCAAAACTGAATACAGTACTCCAAGTCCGGCCTTACCAATGTCCTGTATAACTGCAACATAACTTCCCAACTTCTATACTCAGTGCCTTGACTGATGAAGGCCAGTGTGCCAAAAGCTGCCTTCACTGCCCTATCTACCTGTGACTCCACTTTCAGAGAATTGTGAACCTGAACTCCAAGATCACTCTGTTCCACTACACGCCTTAATTAAGGTCCTATCATTCACCAGGAAACTTCTACTTTGAATTGACTTTCCAAAATGCAAAACCTAACACTTATCTATATTAAAGTCCATTTGCCACTTCTTAGTTCTCCTCCCCAGCTATTCAAGGTGCTGCTGCAATCTCTGATAACCTTCCTCACTGTCCACGATACCACCTATTTTAGTGTCATCAGCAAACTTACTAATCATGCTTTGTACATCCTTATCCAAATCAATTATAGAGATAACAAACAGTAATGGATCCACCACTGACCCCTGAGGCACTCCACTAATCACAGGCCTCCAATACGACAAGCATCCTTCCACTATTACTCTCTGCCTCCTGCCATCAAGCCAATTTTGTATTATTTTGCCAGCTCGCTCTGGATTCTATGCGATCTAACCTTCTCGAGCAGCTGACCATGTGGAAACTTATCAAAGGCCTTACTAAAATCCATATAGACTATGTCTACTGCCCTGCTGTCATCAGTCTTTCTGGTCACTTCATCAAATAACTCTTAACACATTTATGAGACATGATCTCCCACTCCAAGCCATGCTGACTGCTTTTAATCAAACCCTGTCTTTCCAAATGCATGAATGTCTTATCCCTCAGTAAGAGGCATGGTAGCTCAGTGGTTAGCACTGCTGCCTCAGAGGACCAGGGGCCCGTGTTCGATTCCAGTCTTGAGTGATTGTCTGTGTGGAGTTTGCACATTCTCCCCATGTCTGCGTGGATTTCTTCCGGATGCTCTGGTTTCCTCCTACAGTCCAAAGATGTGCAGGTTTGGTGAATTGGCCATGCTAAATTGCCTATCACGATCATGATGTGTAGGCTATGTGCATTAGTCAGGAGAAATGTACAGTAACAGGGTAGGGGAATGGATCTTGGTGAGATACTCTTCAGAAGGTCATTGTGGATTTGTTGGGCCAAATGACCTGTTTCCACACTGTAGAGATTCTTAAAAAAAAATTCCAACTTATCCACCAAAGATGGTAAGCCGACCAATTGTTCCCAGGCTTTTCTTTCCAGCCCTTGAATAATGGCACAACATTTGCTACACTCCAATCTTCTGGGACCTCACCCTTGCCTAATGATGATGCAAAAATATCAGTCAGGGTCCCTGCAATTTCTTCTCTAGCCTCTAGCAATGTTCTTGGACATTTCTGGTCAGGACCAGGATATTTATACACCTTCATGCATTCGAATACATCCAACATCTCTACTGTGATATGGACTATTCCTAAGATATCACCACTAACTTCCCCAAGTTTCCAAGTCTTCTTGTCTTTCTCCATGGTAAACACAGAAAAGAAGTATTCATTGAGCCTCACCCATCTCCTGTTGTTCTACACATACATCTTCACTTTGAACCTGCAGGGGCTCTATTCGCCCTCTAGTTATTCTTTATCCTTTAATATACTTAAAGTACCTCTTTGGATTCACCCTAATTTTCTGAGCCAAAGCTTCCCTTTCACCCTCCTGATTTCCTCCTTCAGTAAAGGGCGGCACGGTGGCACAGTGGTTAGCACTGCTGCCTCGCAGCGCCAGAGACCCGGGTTCAATTCCCGACTCAGGCGACTGACTGTGTGGAGTTTGCACGTTCTCCCCGTGTCTGCGTGGGTTTCCTCCGGGTGCTCCGGTTTCCTCCCACAGTCCAAAGATGTGCAGGTTAGGTGAATTGGCCATACTAAATTGCCCATAGTGTTAGGTAAGGGGTAAATGTAGGGGTATGGGTGGGTTTCGCTTCGGCGGGTCAGTGTGGACTTGTTGGGCCGAAGGGCCTGTTTCCACACTGTAATCTAATCTAATCTAATCTAAACTCCTGTTATCTCTGTATACCTCCAGGGATTTCCTTGATCCCAGCTGCCTATATCTGAGCCACGCCTGTTTGTTTTCTGGTCAAAGCCTCAATGTCTCTTGTCATCCAGGGTTCCCTATTCCTGCCAACCTTCTCCTTCACCCTCACAGGAGCATGTAGACCGTGAGCTATAGTTACCTCACTTTTAAAGGCCTCCCATTTGCTGGAGGCCCCTCTGCCTGCAAACAAACTATTCCAATCAACCCCTCCAAGCTCCTGTCTAATTCCATCAAGATTCATCTTGCTCCAATTTAGAGCTTAAACCTTTGGACTAGTTTTGTCCTTCTCCATAACTATTTTAAAATTAATAGAACTATGGTCACTAGTCTTAATGTGCTCTCCCACTGTCACATCCGCCACCTGCCCTACCTTTTTTCCCAAAAGAAGGTCGAGTTTTGCCCCTTCCGGAGTAGGGCCTTCTATATACTGCTTGAGAAAACGTTCCTGAATGCAATTAACAAATTCCACCCCATCTAAGCCCTTAATGCTCTGGCAGTCCCAGTCTCTGTTAGGAAAATTAAAATCCCCTACTATGACAACTCTATTGGTCCTGCAAGTCTCCACAATCTCCCTGCATATTGTTTCCTCTAATTCCCGTTGACTATTTGGGGGTCTATAGTACAATCCCTATAACATCGCCATCCCCTTCTTATTTCTTAACTCTACCCACAAAGTCTCACTAGGTGATCCTGCAGTTATCTCATCTCTGATTACTGCTGTGATACTTGCTTTAATCAAAAATGAACTCCCCCCTCCCCTCCTTCCACTACCTCTGTGCCACCTAAAACACCTGTACCCTGGCATATTAAGCCGCCTATACTATCCGTCCCTTAGCTATGTTTCTGTAATGACTATAATATCCCAGTCCCACGTACCTATCCACACCCTGAGTTCATCGGCCTTACCTATCAGCCCTCTTGCATTGAAATAAGTACAGTTTAATCCAACAGGCTTTCCTTGCTCCCTGTCGTGTTCCAGCCTGATCTGTCTCTTCAACATACTATTTCTGATTACTGTATTTCCTTTGAGCCTTGCACATGCCTCCCTGCTATTGAGGATCCCACCACCAACCTGCCAATCTATTTTAAACCCTCCCTTGCAGCACTAGCAAGCCTTGTAACCAAGATGTTAGTCCCCCTCCAGTTCAGATACAACTCATCCTTCTTGAACAGGTCACCTCTACCCCAGAAAAGATCTCAATGATCTAAAACTCTGAATCCCTGCCTTCTGCACCAATTCTCTGTACCTCTTGTTCTTACCATGATAAGCACATGGCACTGGAGGTAATCTGGAAATTATCACCATCAAGGTCTTGGATTTTAACTTTTTTCCTAGCTCTCTCTAATCATTCTGCAGGACCTCATCCCTATTTTAAACCTTTGTCATTTGAGCCAACGTGCACATTGACTTCTGGCTTCTCACCCTCCCCCTTCCTCTTCATCTCCGTTTTAATTTGGTGCCACTTTATTCCTCTTTATTATTTGTTTGTGGGACGTGGCATCACTGGCCAGCCAGCATTTATTGCCTGTCACTTGTCGCCCTTGAGAAAGTGTTGGTGAACTGCTTTCTTGAAACACTGTAGGTTGCCTCTCAATGCCGTTAGGGAAGGAATTCCAGGATTTTGACTAGGCACCATTGAAGGAAAGGAAATCTGTTTCCAAGTCAGGATGGTGAGCAGCATAGGACTTTGCAGGTGCTGGTGTTCCTGTGGATCAGCCGCTGTTACCTACTATGTGGAAGTGGTTGTGGGTTTGAAAGGTGCACTTCTTGTGAACTTTAGCAGTGCATCCTGTAGGTAGCATGCACGGTAGAGGGAATAAGTATTTGTGGATGTGGTACCAATCAAGCAGGCCTCTTTTTCCTGGATGGTGTTAATCTTCTTGAATGTTGTTGGACCTGCATTCATCCAGGCAAGTGGGGAGTATTCCATCACACTCCTGACTTGTGCCTTGTAGATGTGGACAGGCTTTAGGGAGTCAGGAGGTGAGTTACTCTCTGTAGGATTCCCAGCTTCAGATCTGCTCTTGCAGCCACTGTGTTTATGTGGTGAGTCCAGTTGAATTTCTGACCAATGGTAACTGCCAGGAGCCTACCAGGGGGAAGGCAATTCTGGATCTGGTGTTGTGCAACAAACTGGATTTGATCAGGGACCTCGAAGTCAAGGAGCCATTAGGAGGTAGTGACCACAATATGATAAGTTTTAATTTGCAATTTGAGAGGGAAAAGGGAGACTCGGAAGTGTCAGTTCCCTTTGTTCAACTGCAATACTATGGAGCTATGAGGGAGGAGCGGGCCTAAGTTCAATGGTTCAATACCCTAGCAAGGATGGCAGTGGAACAACAATGGCAGGTATTTCTGGATACAATGCAGAAGGTGCAGGATCAGTTCATTCCGAAGAGGAAGAAAGATCCTAAGGGGAGGCAGGGGCGGCCGTGGCTGACGAGGGAAGTTAAGGACTGTATAAAGATAAAAGAGAAGTATAACAGAGCAAAGATGGGCGGGAAGCCAGAGGACTGGGAAACTTTTGAAGAGCAACAGAGGATAACTAAAAAGGCAATACGTGGAGAAAAAAATGAGGTACAAAGGCAAACTGGCCAAAAATATAAAAGAGAATAGTAAAAGCCTTTTTTAAGTATGTGAAAAGAAAAAAAAGATTAAGACTAAAATTGGGCCCTTGAAAACAGAAATGGGTGAATTTATTATGGGGGACAAGGAAATGGTAGAAGAGTTGAATAGGTACTTTGGATCTGTCTTCATTGGGGAAGACACAAGCAATCTCCCAGATGTAATATTGGCTGAAGGATCTAGGGTAATGCATGAATTGAATGGAATTTACATTAGGCAGGAAATGGTGTTGGATAGACTGTTAGGTCAGAAGGCTGATAAATTCCCAGGGCCTGATGGTCTGCATCCTAGGTTACTTATGGAGGTGGCTCTAGGAATCGTGAACATATTGGTAATCATTTTCCAATGTTCTGTAGATTCAGGATCAGTTCCTGCGGATTGGAGGGTGGCAAATCCCACTTTTCAAGAATGGAAGGAGAGAGAAAACAGGGAAATATAGACCGGTTAGCCTAACGTCAGTGGTGGGAAAGATGCTGGAGTCAATTATAAAAGATGAAATTGCGACTCATTTGGATAGCAGTAACAGGATAGGTCAGAGTCACAATGGATTTACAAAGGGGAAATCGTGCTTGACTAATCTTCTGGAATCTTTTGAGGATGTAACTATGAATATGGACAAGAGAGAACCAGTAGATGTAGTGTACCTGGACTTTCAGAAATCCTTTGATAAGGTCCCACATAGGAGATTAGTGAGCAAAATTAGGGTACATGGTATTGGAGGCACAATACTGACTTGGATTGAAAATTGTCTGGCTGATAGGGACAAAGAGTAGTGATAAACGGATCCCTTTCGGAATGGTAGGCGGAGACCAGTGGGGTACCACAAGGTTTAGTGCTCGGGCTGCAGCTATTTTACAATATACATAAATGATATAGATGAATGTATTAAAAGTAACAGTAACAAATTTGCTGATTACACAAAGTTGGGTGGCAGGATGAAATGTGAGGAGGATGTTATGAGAATACAGGGTGACTTGAGCAGGCTAGGTGAGTGGATAGATGCATGGCAGATGCAGTTTAATGTGGATAAATGTGTGGTTATCCACTTTGGTGGCAAGATCAGGAAGGCATGTTGCTATCTAAATGGAGTCAAGTTAGATAAAGGGAAAGTACAACGAGGTCTAGGTGTTCTTGTACGTCAGTAAATGAAAGCAAGCATGCAGGTACAGCAGGCAATGAAGACAACTAATGGCATGCTGGCCTTCATAACAAGAGGAATTGAGTATAGGAGCAAAGAGGTCCTTCTGCAGCTGTACAAGGCCCTGGTGAGACCGTACCTGGAGTATTGAGTGCAGTTCTGGTCTCCAAATTTGAGGACGAACATTCTCACTATTGAGGGAGTGCAGCGTAAGTTCACAAGATCAATTCCCGGAATGGCAGGACTATCATTTGTTGAAAGATTGGAGTGATTAGACTTGTATACACTTGAGTTTAGAAGGATGAGAGGGGATCTGATTGAAGTGTATAAGATTATTAAAGGATTGGACACTCTAGAGGCACAGGAAGCATGCTTCCACTGACAGTGAGTCCAGAACCAGAGGACACAGTTTAAAAATAAGGTGTAGACCATTTAGAACAGATTTGAGGAGAAACTTCTTCACCCAGAGAGTAGTGAATATATGGAATGCTCTGCCCCAGAAGGCAGTGGAGGCCAAGTCTCTGGATACTTTCAAGAAAGAGATGGATAGAGCTCTTAAAGTTAGCGGAATCAAGGGTTATGGCGTCAAGGCAGGAACAGAATTCTGATTATGGGTGATCAGCCATGATCATAATGAATGGTGGTGCTGGCTAGAAGGGCCGAATGGCCTACTCCTCCACCTATTGTCTGTTGTCTATTAATGTTGATAGTGGGGGATTCAGTGATGGTAACACCTTTTATATCAAGGCACAGTGACTAGATTGTCTCTAATTGGAGATGGTCATTGCTGGTATTTTTGTGGCGCAAATATTACTTGTCAGCCCAAGCTTGGATATTGTCCAGATCTTGTTGCTGGATGTAGGTTTGCTCGCTGAACTAGAAGGTTTGTTTTCAGATGTTTCATACTAGGTAATGTCATCAGTGACCCTCCGGATGAAGCACTGGTGGTATAGCCCGCTTTCTATTTGTGTTTAGGGTTCCTATGGTTGGTGACATAATTTCCTGTGGTGATGTCATTTCCTGTTATTTTTCTCAGAGGATGGTAAATGGGGTCCAAGTTGATGTGTTTGGTGATAGAGTTCCAGTTGGAATGCCATGCTGCTAGGAATTCTTGTGTGTGTCTCTGTTTGGCTTGTCCTAGGATGAATGTATTGTCCCAGTCGAGTGGTGTCCTTCCTCATCTGTACGTAAGGGTACTAAGGAGAGTGGGTCATGTCTTTTTGTAGCTTAAGGAACTCCTGAAAAGATGTCTCAAGAGCTTGAATGACTTACCTCCAACAACTGCTGTTATCTTCCTATATGCCAGGTATGACTCCAACCTATGGAGAGTTTGTCCCCAATACTTATTGATTCCAGTTTTGCTAGGGCTTCTTGGTGCAATACTTGTTCAAATGTGGCCTTAATGTCAAGGACTGTCACTCTCACCTTACCTCTGGAATTTAGATCTTTTGTCCATGTTTGACCTCACTACAACCTTGGTTCAGGAGCTGAGTTGCCCTGGAGGAATCCAAACTGGATGTGAGTTGGGAGGTTATTCCTGAACAAGCTTGGTAGTACTGTTGATGACAATTTGATGTTGCCGATGATCGAGAATAGACTGATCAGACAGCAATTTGTTTGAGTTGGACTTGTCATGCTTTTTTGTGTACAGGACGTACCTGTGCAATTTTCCACATTTTCGGGTAGATTCCAGTTTTGTAATTGTACTGGAAGAGCTTGACTAGGGGTGCAGCAAATTCTGGAGCACAGGTTTTAAGTACAATTGCCGGAATGTTGTCAGGACCCTTAGCCTCGCAGTATCCTGTGCCTCAAACTGTTTCAAAGATTTCTGAAACAATGCCTTCTGGTCCTAGACTCTCCCATGAGGGGAAACATCTTCTCAGCATTTAACCCATCAAGCTCCTTAAGCATTCATATAAATAGTACTGGGATAACGCGCATTTCAGTAGCACAATTTGGCTATAACGTCACTGAAGAATGAGGGAACGGTATTTTCGAGAATGCTTACTTCCATTGGCAATAGTGCGGTTCCAGTAGGGATCAGTTTGCGTGCATCATTCTGCGCATACACCAGTGTCTGCGCTGTTCTGCGCATGTGTAACGTCATTGCTGGTCATCGTGCTGTTCTACGCATATGCCAACGCCAGCTGCCGACAGAGTGGCTTTTGTGCAGAGAGCAACTTCCTTAGATTTTTTTTAAACGTACTGTGTTAAATTTATTTTTGTTTCATTAATAAATATGATTTCAACCTTCGTTCAGGCTGTGCTATACTTTGCGTTAGATTTTTGAGCGATAATGAGTGATATTTTTTGATGGTCTGCTCCTAACCCCATTTTTCCCATTGGCCCCATTACTTATGTTAAGCATTTTTCTATTAAACGGGGTTTTTGCTGGAACACAATTACAGCATAATACGAGAACTACCTGTATATGTTTCAATGAGGTCACCTCTCGTTCTTTTGAGCTCTAGTCAATGAAGTCCCAAACTGAATTAGTATTTGCTCAATGACAATCCCTCCATACCAGGAATCATACCAGAGAACCTCCTTTGAACTGCCTCCAATTAGATGATACATTTCCTTGAATAAGAGGGCTGTGGAGGGCAGGTCAATGAGTATTCTTAAAACAGAGATAGGTAAATTCTTGATTGCCAAAGGAATCAAAAGTTACGGGGTGAAAGTGGGAAATGGGGTTGTAAAACCTATTAGCCGTGATTGAATGGCGAAGCAAATTCAATGGGCCGAATGGCATAATTTATGCTCTTACGTCTTATGGTGTAAAAACTGCACACAGCACTGCAAATGTGGTCTCACTCCCACCTTGCTGTGTGATAGCTTTCTGTGTTTGCCCACATCCCATGAATGAATTTTCAAAAATATTAAAATAAATTTTAATTAATTTTATTTACATGTTTTCAGAAAAATCTCAAAATTGCACCAGCTCCTTATGTGATTGGACTCACTGGGTGCATGGGCAGTGGAAAGACGTCAGTTAGGCAGTATTTGCAGAAAATGGGAGCCACTACTATTGATGCTGATCAACTAGGACATGAGACTTACAAACCAGGAGGAGCTGCTTACCACAGGATCATTCAGAAGTTTGGACAAGGTATATTTAACTTTGATTTCTTCTAGCAAAGCACCAAACACTACTTCTGTAAGCTAAGAAATTTCTCAATATCAGAATCAACTATATATGGGATTGAATCATTATATTTTTCAACAATTATACAGAGCACAACCTTTTATCATTTACCACAGTTGCTAACAACATAGCAACATTCAGGACTCTTGCATTTTGTAAGATTCATCAATCTGAATGTGTCCCTAAAGATGCCATTACATTTTCTGATGATGGTTATGACCCATTTATTACAAACCTAAATGGCCAGAAGCATCATTTCCTCTAATTTTCTTTCCTGCTGCATGGGTCTCCAAGTTCCTTGTGCAACAACGACTTTCAGAGCAAGTGCAGCCACTCTGCTTAGGGAGAATATTGGGCAGAAGCCATTGTGATAATGGGGTACCTTTTTGTTTGTCTGGTATCTTCCAATTCCCAATGACATACTAACCTACAAATCAGGAACGGAATCAGTCACTTGGTCCCTCCAGACTGCTCCACCGTTCAAGAAAATTATAGCAGATCTGATTGTGGCATTAGCTCTACTTGTAGCCACCGACCACCTATCATCTCAGTGCCTTCTGAGGCAGAGAGTTTCCAAGTCTTAGAACTCTCTCTGAGAGAAAAAAAAGAGTCCCTTTTGTCTGTTTCCTGAATAGTTGACTGCTAATTTTAAAACCATGTCCCTTTGTTCTGGATTAACCTCCAGGTGGCAACATTATTTCCATGGAGAAAGTGAGGACTGCAGGTGCTGGAGATGAGAGTCAAAAAGTGTAGTGCTGGAAAAGCACAGCCAGTCAGGCAGCATTCGAGAACCAGGAGAGTCGACGTTTCGAGCATAAGCTTTTCTTTGGGAATGGACATTACCAATGAAGAGCTTCTGCTCAAAATGTCGACTCTCCTGCACCTTGGATTGTGCCTGATCGGGTGTGCTTTTCCAGCACAACACTTCTTGACAACATTATTTCCATGTACACTTTGTCAAGACCATTCAGGATAACCTTTAATCAAGTCACACCTTGTTCTTCTAAACTCTAGTGAAAGCGAGCTCAATGTGTCCAACCTTTCCTCATTCCAGACATAAGACACAAAAACAGATTGGACCACTTGGTCATCGAGTCTGCTCTGCCATTCAAACATGGCTGATGTGTTTCTTAATCCCATTCTCCTGCCTTTTTCCCATAAGCCTTGATCCCATTACCAATCAATAACCAACCATTATCTCTGTCTTAAATGCATTAGATGACTTGATCTCCACAGCCCTCTGCAGCAATCAGTTCCATAGATTAACCACCCTCTGGCTGAAGAAATTACTCCTTGTTTCGGTTGTAAAGGGCTGTCTCTTCCCCCTGGAGCTACGCTCTCGGATTCCTAGTCTTTCCTACGCGTGGAAACATCTTCTCCACGTGCACTCTATCCGGGCCTTTCAGTATTCTCTAAGTTTCAATCATATCTCCTGTCATCATACTAAACTCCATTGAGTACAAACCTAGAATCTTCAACCACTCCTGATATGACAAGCCATATTGATTTGGAGATGCTGATGTTGGACTGGGGTGTACAAAGTTAAAAATCACACAACACCAAGTTATAGTCCAACAGGTTTAATTGGAAGCACTAGCTTTCGGAGCGCTGCTCCTTCATCAGGTAGTTGTGGAGGACACAATTGTAAAACACAGAATTTATAGCAAAAGTTTACAGTGTGATGTAACTGAAATTATACATTGAAAAGTACCTTGATTGTTTGTTAAGTCTCTTATCTGTTAGAATGACCATGTTAGTTTCACTTCTTTTTTTTATGTAAATCTCAAAACTTTTTTTAAAAGTTACATTCTCAGGTTAACTGTAACAGTTAGTGTCAGCCCAGATAATGTGTTGAAGGTGTTCGCCCTCTGTGTGCTATTGTCTGTGTCATAATGTTTAGACTGATTCTAATCTAAAAAATGAGTGAACAGAGTTTTACATGGATTCATGCAGTTTCTGAGCAAAGTACCATGTAGCTCTGCAAGTACAAATTCACCCCAAAACATATATGTGCATGTGTGCATGTGGGTTTGTGTGTGTGTGTATGCCTGGCACGGGGGGTTGTGAGTGTCTGTGAGAGAGAGTGTATATGTGTGTGTGAGTGTATTGAGGTCTCAGTCTGTGAGAGGGTGCATGCGGGAGTGTGTGTGTCTGTAGCTGTATATGTGTGTGTGTGTGTGTGTGTGTAGTGCAATGGTGGTCACCTGTAGTGTGGCATGAACCCAAGGTCCCGGTTGAGGCCCTACCTGTGGTACCGATAGCTAAGTTTGGTACCCATAGTCAGGCCCTCAACCGACACCTTGGGTTCATGTCACACTACAGGTGACCACCATTGCATTATATATATAATATACACACGCACGCGCGCGCACACACGCACACACACACACACACACAGAGTCCTCTATATACACACACACACACACAGTCCTCTATACACATACACACACACACACACAGTCCTCTACACACACAGTCCTCTATATATACACACACAGTCCTCTATACACACACACACACAGTCCTCCACACACACACACAGTCCTCTACACACACAGTCCTCTATATACACACACACACAGTCCTCTATACACACACACACACTGTCCTCTACACACACACACACTGTCCTCTACACACACAGTCCTCTATATACACACACAGTCCTCTATACACACACACACACTGTCCTCTACACACACACAGACACACAGTCCTCTACACACACAGTCCTCTATATACACACACAGTCCTCTATACACACACACACACTGTCCTCTACACACACACACAGACACACAGTCCTCTACACACACACAGTCCTCTACACACACACACACAGTCCTCTATACACACACACACACACACAGTTCTCTACACACACACACACACACACAGACCTCTACACACACAGTCCTCTATATACGAACACACACAGTCCTCTATACACATACACACAGTCCTCTACACACACACACAGTCCTCTACACACACAGTCCTCTACACATACACACACACACACAGTCCTCTATACACACACACAGTCCTCCATACACACACACACACACACACAGTCCTCTATATACACACACAGTCCTCTGCACACACAGTCCTCTATACACACACACACACGCACACACAGTTCTCTACACACACACAGTTCTCTACACACACACAGTTCTCTACACACACACAGTTCTCTACACACACAGTCCTCTACACACACACACACAGTCCTCTACACACACAGTCCTCTATATACACACACACAGTCCTCTACACACACACACACACACACAGTCCTCTACACACACACACACACAGACCTCTACACACACAGTCCTCTATATACACAGTCTCTATATACACACACAGTCCTCTACACACTCACACAGTCCTCTATATACACACACACACACGCACACACAGTTCTCTATACACACACACACACACACACAGACCTCTACACACACAGTCCTCTATATACACACACACACAGTCCTCTACACACACACACACACTTCTCTACACACACACACAGTCCTCTATACACACACACAGACACAGTCCTCTATACACACACACGCACACACAGTTCTCTATACACACACACACACACAGACCTCTACACACACAGTCCTCTATATACACACACACACAGTCCTCTATCCACACGCACACACACAGTTCTCTACACGCACACACACAGTTCTCTACACACACACACAGTTCTCTACACACACACACAGTTCTCTACACACACACACACAGTTCTCTACACACACAGTTCTCTACACACACAGTTCTCTACACACACAGTTCTCTACACACACAGTTCTCTACACACACAGTTCTCTACACACACAGTTCTCTACACACACAGTTTTCTACACACACAGTTCTCTACACACACAGTTCTCTACACACACAGTTCTCTACACACACAGTTCTCTACACACACAGTTCTCTACACACACAGTTCTCTACACACACAGTTCTCTACACACACAGTTCTCTACACACACAGTTCTCTACACACACAGTTCTCTACACACACAGTTCTCTACACACACAGTTCTCTACACACACAGTTCTCTACACACACAGTTCTCTACACACACAGTTCTCTACACACACAGTTCTCTACACACACAGTTCTCTACACACACAGTTCTCTACACACACAGTTCTCTACACACACAGTTCTCTACACACACAGTTCTCTACACACACAGTTCTCTACACACACAGTTCTCTACACACACAGTTCTCTACACACACAGTTCTCTACACACACAGTTCTCTACACACACAGTTCTCTACACACACAGTTCTCTACACACACAGTTCTCTACACACACAGTTCTCTACACACACAGTTCTCTACACACACAGTCCTCTACACACACAGTCCTCTACACACACAGTCCTCTACACACACAGTCCTCTACACACGCACAGACACACACATACAGTCCTCTACACACACACGGAGTCCTCTATACACACACACACACACAGTCCTCTACACACACGCATGCACACACACACAGTCCTCTATACACACACACACAGTTCTCTACACACACACACAGTTCTCTACACACACACACAGTCCTCTACACACACAGTCCTCTATATATACACACACACAGTCCTCTATATACACACACAGTCCTCTACACACACACGCGCACACACACAGTCCTCTATACACACACACACGCACACACACAGTTCTCTACACAGACACACAGTTCTCTACACACACACACAGTTCTCTACACACACACACAGTTCTCTACACACACACAGTTCTCTACACACACAGTTCTCTACACACACAGTCCTCTACACACACAGTCCTCTACACACACAGTCCTCTACACACACACAGACACACACATACAGTCTGTACACAAGCACACAGTCCTCTATACACACACACACACAGTCCTCTATACACACACACACAGTCCTCTACACACACACACAGTCCTCTATACACACACACACACAGTCCTCTATATATACACACAGTCCTCGATACACACACACACAGTCCTCTACACACACACACAGTCCTCTACACACACACAGAGTCCTCTATACACACAGAGTCCTCTATACACACAGAGTCCTCTATACACACAGAGTCCTCTATACACACAGAGTCCTCTATACACACAGAGTCCTCTATACACACAGAGTCCTCTATACACACAGAGTCCTCTATACACACAGAGTCCTCTATACACACAGAGTCCTCTATACACACAGAGTCCTCTATACACACAGAGTCCTCTATACACACAGAGTCCTCTATACACACAGAGTCCTCTATACACACAGAGTCCTCTATACACACAGAGTCCTCTATACACACAGAGTCCTCTATACACACAGAGTCCTCTATACACACAGAGTCCTCTATACACACAGAGTCCTCTATACACACAGAGTCCTCTATACACACAGAGTCCTCTATACACACAGAGTCCTCTATACACACAGAGTCCTCTATACACACAGAGTCCTCTATACACACACACAGTCCTCTATACACACACACAGTCCTCTATACACACACACAGTCCTCTATACACACACACAGTCCTCTATACACACACACAGTCCTCTATACACACACACAGTCCTCTATACACACACACAGTCCTCTATACACACACACAGTCCTCTATACACACACACAGTCCTCTATACACACACACAGTCCTCTATACACACACACAGTCCTCTATACACACACACAGTCCTCTATACACACACACAGTCCTCTATACACACACACAGTCCTCTATACACACACACAGTCCTCTATACACACACACAGTCCTCTATACACACACACAGTCCTCTATACACACACACAGTCCTCTATACACACACACAGTCCTCTATACACACACACAGTCCTCTATACACACACACAGTCCTCTATACACACACACAGTCCTCTATACACACACACAGTCCTCTATACACACACACAGTCCTCTATACACACACACAGTCCTCTATACACACACACAGTCCTCTATACACACACACAGTCCTCTATACACACACACAGTCCTCTATACACACACACAGTCCTCTATACACACACACAGTCCTCTATACACACACACAGTCCTCTATACACACACACAGTCCTCTATACACACACACAGTCCTCTATACACACACACAGTCCTCTATACACACACACAGTCCTCTATACACACACACAGTCCTCTATACACACACACAGTCCTCTATACACACACACAGTCCTCTATACACACACACAGTCCTCTATACACACACACAGTCCTCTATACACACACACAGTCCTCTATACACACACACAGTCCTCTATACACACACACAGTCCTCTATACACACACACAGTCCTCTATACACACACACAGTCCTCTATACACACACACAGTCCTCTATACACACACACAGTCCTCTATACACACACACAGTCCTCTATACACACACACAGTCCTCTATACACACACACAGTCCTCTATACACACACACAGTCCTCTATACACACACACAGTCCTCTATACACACACACAGTCCTCTATACACACACACAGTCCTCTATACACACACACAGTCCTCTATACACACACACAGTCCTCTATACACACACACAGTCCTCTATACACACACACAGTCCTCTATACACACACACAGTCCTCTATACACACACACAGTCCTCTATACACACACACAGTCCTCTATACACACACACAGTCCTCTATACACACACACAGTCCTCTATACACACACACAGTCCTCTATACACACACACAGTCCTCTATACACACACACAGTCCTCTATACACACACACAGTCCTCTATACACACACACAGTCCTCTATACACACACACAGTCCTCTATACACACACACAGTCCTCTATACACACACACAGTCCTCTATACACACACACAGTCCTCTATACACACACACAGTCCTCTATACACACACACAGTCCTCTATACACACACACAGTCCTCTATACACACACACAGTCCTCTATACACACACACAGTCCTCTATACACACACACAGTCCTCTATACACACACACAGTCCTCTATACACACACACAGTCCTCTATACACACACACAGTCCTCTATACACACACACAGTCCTCTATACACACACACAGTCCTCTATACACACACACAGTCCTCTATACACACACACAGTCCTCTATACACACACACAGTCCTCTATACACACACACAGTCCTCTATACACACACACAGTCCTCTATACACACACACAGTCCTCTATACACACACACAGTCCTCTATACACACACACAGTCCTCTATACACACACACAGTCCTCTATACACACACACAGTCCTCTATACACACACACAGTCCTCTATACACACACACAGTCCTCTATACACACACACAGTCCTCTATACACACACACAGTCCTCTATACACACACACAGTCCTCTATACACACACACAGTCCTCTATACACACACACAGTCCTCTATACACACACACAGTCCTCTATACACACACACAGTCCTCTATACACACACACAGTCCTCTATACACACACACAGTCCTCTATACACACACACAGTCCTCTATACACACACACAGTCCTCTATACACACACACAGTCCTCTATACACACACACAGTCCTCTATACACACACACAGTCCTCTATACACACACACAGTCCTCTATACACACACACAGTCCTCTATACACACACACAGTCCTCTATACACACACACAGTCCTCTATACACACACACAGTCCTCTATACACACACACAGTCCTCTATACACACACACACACACACACAGTCCTCTATACACACACACACACACACACAGTCCTCTATACACACACACAGTCCTCTATACACACACACAGTCCTCTATAAACACACACAGTCCTCTATACACACACACAGTCCTCTATACACACACACAGTCCTCTACACACACACACAGTCCTCTACACACACACACAGTCCTCTACACACACACACAGTCCTCTACACACACACACACACACAGTCCTCTACACACACACACACACAGTCCTCTACACACACACACAGTCCTCTACACACACACACAGTCCTCTATACACACACACACACAGTCCTCTATACACACACACACAGTCCTCTACACACACACACAGTCCTCTACACACACACACAGTCCTCTACACACACACACAGTCCTCTATACACACACACACACACACACACAGTCCTCTACACACACACACACACACAGTCCTCTACACACACACACAGTCCTCTACACACACACACAGTCCTCTACACACACACACACACAGTCCTCTACACACACA